>NW_028270161.1:1530000-1685963 GCF_037043375.1 Chiloscyllium plagiosum
ATCACAGGTTCTAAAAAGAGACAGTGCAAGATAGCAGAGTGACACATCCCTCCCAGATCGTCTCAACACTTTCTACGCTTGCTGTGAGCAAAACATCGGTGGAGAGGTAACACCTATTCCAGCAAGTCCTGATGAACCTATCCCAACAGTCACTGCATCAGAGGTCAGATCAGTTTTCCTTTGTGTGAATCCAAGGAAAGCGATGGGACCAGACGGAGTACCAGGTCGTGCTCTCAGAGCATGTGCAGATCAACTGGCAGAGGTCTTCTCAGACATCTCCAACCTCTCCCTGCAGCAGGCCACTGTCCCTGCCTGTTCCAAGAGGGCCAACATCATCCCTGTGCCTAAGAAGGCTCATGCAGCCCAGTGGCCCTAACTTCAGTGGTCATGAAGTGCTTTGAAAGGCTGATCATGGTATTTATCAGCTCCAGCCTCCCCACTACTCTTGACCCACTCCAATTTGCCTATCGGACCAACAGATCCACGTCAGATGCCATATCACTTGCCCTTCACTCCTCCCTAGAACATCTTGACACCATGAACAGTTATGTAAGAATCCTACTCATTGACTACAGTTCAGCCTTCAACACTATTATTCTCTCGAGACTGATTACTAAACTTAGTGGTCTCAGACTAAGCCCCCATTCTCTGCAACTGGATCCTCAGTTTCCTGACACACAGGTCACAATCAGTGAAGATTAGGGACAATATTTCATCCTCACTGACACTCAACACTGGAGCCCCCCAGGGGTGCGTACTCAGCCCCATACTGTACTCATTGTATACCCATGACTGCATCGCCAAATACCAGACTAATGCCATTGATAAGACACCACCATAGTTGGTCGAATCTCCAATGGCAATGAAACAGACTACAGATGGGAGATGGAAAACCTGGAAAAATGGTGCACTGGGAACAACTTAGCTCTCAATGCCGGCAAAACCAAGGACCTCATTATTAACTTTCGGCGAATGTTACTCATGCCCCCCTACACATTAACAGCACAGAGGGGGAATGAGTGGAGAATGTCAAGCTCCTGGGAGTGGTCATCCACATCAAGCTTTCTTGGACTCTTCATGTGGACGCACTGATTACAAAGGCCCAACAACGTCATTTCTTCCTCAGGCAGCTGAGGAAATTTGGCATGACGGTGAATACCTTTGCCAATTTTTATAGGTGCCCCATCGAGAGCATTCTGTCTGGATGTATCACTACCTGGTATGGTAACTGTACCATTCAAGATCGGAGACGGTTACAGAGAGTGGTGAACTCAGCCCAGACAATGACAAAGGCCAACCTCCCACCTATAGAATCCATCTACCAGGCCCGCTGTCAAGGAAGGCCGCCAGTATTCTCAAAGATCCATCCCACCCTGGCAAAGTTTTTCTATAACCTCTACCATCGGGGAGAAGGTACAGAAGCTTGAACACACGCACCAGCCGGTTTTGAAACAGTTTCTACCCTATTGTTAGAATACTGAATGGACTCACAAACTCTTAACATTCGATTGTTCCTGTGTTTTTGTTTTTGTCGCTGTTTAACTATTATTTACGATCTATGCTATTTAACTCTGTGATCTGCTTGCATTGCTCGCAAGACAAAGCTTTTCACTGTTCCTTGGTACATGTGACAGTAAATTCAATTCAATTCAATTTGAATATCCATTGCGAGAACAATGAGGAAAGTTATCATCCAAAATGTTAAGTCCCTTTCATAGTTCAGGTCAATGTACTCATGAAGCAGTAATAACAATGAACTAGAAAGCTTCTTTCCTCTCTCAACATTGCTCACTCCACTTACTATGGGCTTGCTGCAAGCCAGTCCCAAGTAACACCAAAGGAGGACATGTTAAAATGTGTAAAGTGGCTACATTATTTGGATAACTACACACCTCGGGATAACAAAGAAGAAGTCTAAGTTGAGGTGTTCCCAGTAAACTGAATGTAAATAAAAATTATAATTCCCAGGTATCACATACTTTAACCTACTTGAAAGTTATGTCCAGAACCTTTGGGAGAGATTAGCCAATCTACTTACCATTCAGCCACCGGGAATCATGTTGCTCTGTCCTTATCGGGTGATGATGTCCCAAAGTGCGGAAAATTGCAAAATCCCTGCCCATGAAATCTGCTGCAGTACCAGAATATAGCTCTCCATCTGTGGATGAGGGAGTATAAATTTGTCACTGTTGCAATGGCTTCCCACAACACACTACAGATTGGATCACAAGAGTTGAAACTCTCCTTCCTTCCTAATTCTTTCGGTCTCGACAATTTGTTACACAAAGTGCTTTGGTCCTTTCACCCTGTCACTCGTATCCTTTTCACTGATCTTCTTGCTGATCTACATTGGTGTTCAATCCAGCAATGCTTTGAGTTTAAAAACTGCCCCAGGGCTTAGTATTTACCTATTTGAATTGGTCTATGAATAGGAAGCAAATGGGGTTAGATTAATTTTGGATATCTGGTCAGTATGGGTGAGTTGGACCAAGGGATCTGACTCCATGCTGTTATCCTTATAACTCTATTTTGGTAATCTCTTTTAACTGTACAGCTCTGAGATCTCAACACTCATCCAATTCTGACCTGTTGCACATTTCTAACTTTACTGGAGGTGGTAACGTTACCTGTCTGAGCTCTAAATTCTGCAATTTTCTCCATAAACTTCCCCAACTTCTTCTCTTCTTAAAAGCTGCTCCTTAAAATCTTTGGGAAAATACATGGTTGAAGGTATATACTGTGGATTAATGTGAACTTGAACACTTCAGAACCTTGAACATTTTATTGCATTAAAACTAACATAAACACAAAGTGAGAAATCACACAACACCAGGTTATAGTCCAACAGGTTTATTTGGAAGCACTAGCTTTCAGAGCGCCACTCCTTCATCAGGTGGTTGTTAATCTGATGAAGGAGCAGTTCTCTGAAAGCTAGTGCTTCCAAATACTCCTGTTGGACTATAACCTGGTGTTGTGTGATTTCTCACTTTGTACGGCCCAGTCCAACACCGGCACCTCCAAATCATAACATAAATAAAAGTTATTATTGTTTCTCAATATTTTAAACAACCTATACATCAAATATTTCAAATTAGCTGGATGTCATACATCAGATTTAAAATGATATCTACTCCGTGCAAATAATAAAACCCTGGTAGCATAATAAAACTGTTTCTCAGAAATTCCAACAACAGTGAAGAATCTGTATGAAGTAACAAAGGGGCTGATTATTTTTGGAAGGAATTGAGTCACCTTAGGGCTTGTGTGGTTAATGATGCCAACTAAACTCGGAACAACTATCTCCAAAAAAAAAGTGCTGTCTTTTCATTATATATAGAAGTGAAGTTACAATGTACAATACAGTAATTTTCAAAGTCAAGCGTGTGTTGCTTGGAAAGCACAGCAGGTCAGACAGCATCTGAGGAGCAGGAGAACAGGCATACACCCTCCATCAGGAATGAGGCTTGGGGGTTGGGGTCTGAGAGATAAATGGGATGGGGTTGGCTGAGAAAGCGATAGGTGGATGAAAGTGGGGGAGAAGGTGATAGGTCAGTGGGAGGAGTGATGGACAGGTCGGAAGGGCGGGGCCGAGTTGGAGACTTGAGACTGGGATAATGTGGGGGAAGGGGAAATTAGGAAGGTGTTGAAATCCACATTTATCACATGGGGTTGCAGGGTCCCAAGGCAGAATATGAAGCGTTCTTCCTCCAGGCGTTGGGTGGTAACAGTTTGGCGATGAAGGAGGCCCAGGACCTGCATGTCCTTCGGTAGGAGGTAGAATCGGGTGGTGCAGGGTTCACAGACAATGAGATTGGAGGCTGTGGGTGGGAGATCCCCAGAGGTGATGAAGTTGTGGATGTTCTGGGAGATGATGGTTTAGTGATGGGAGGTGAGGTCGTGATCAAGGGGCAGTAAGAGGAGGTGTCTGTGAGTTGGTGCCTGGTTTCAGTAGTGTAGAGGTCAGTGTGCCACATTACTACTGTGCCCCCTCCTTGTCTGCAGGTTTGATGGTGAGGTTGGGGTTGGAGCAGAGGGAGTGGAGGACTGTGCATTGTGAGGGTGGGAGGTTGGATTGGGTGAGGAGGGTGAACAGGTTGAGGTGGTGAATGCCACAGCAGCAGTTTGAAAAGAAAAGTCAAGGGTGGGTAATACCTTCTCCCACCCAACCTCCTGTAAAAATGCCATCCCTTATTCCCAATTCCTCCGCCTCTGCCGCATTTGTTCCCAGGATGACCCATTCCACCTCAGACAGTCCCAGATGGCCTCCTTCTTCTATGATCACAACTTCCCTTCTCATGTGGTTGATGATGCCCTCCAGCGCATCTCCTCCATTTCCCGCACCACTGCCCTTGAATCCCACCCCTCCCAACACAGCAAGGACAAACCCCCCTGGTCCTCACCTTCCACCCCACCAACCTCCACATACAACACATCATCCTCCACCATTTCCGCCACTTCCAAACGGTCCCCACCACCAAAGATATAATTCCCTCCCCAGCCCTATCAGTGTTCCAGAGAGACCATTCCCTCCACGACTCCCATATCAGGTCCACGCCTCCCACCAGCCAACACCCTATTCCTGGCACCTTCCCCTGCCACCGCAGGAAGTGCAAAACCTGCACCCACACCACTCCCCTCACCTCCTTCCAAAGCTCCAAGAGATCCTTCCACATCCGACAGAAATTTCCCTGTTACTCTACCAATGTCATCTACTGTATCCATTGCACCCGGTGTGGTCTCCTCTACATCTGCCTTCTTGCAGATCGTTTCAGAGAACATCTCTGGGACACCCACACCAACCCCACTGCCCCGTGGCTGAACACTTCAACTCCCCCTCCCACTCTTTCAAGGACATGCAGGTCCTGGGCCTCCTCCACCACCAAACTGTCACCACCTAACACCTGGTGATAAATGTGGATTTCAACAGCTTCCTAATTTCGCCTTCCCCCACATTATCCCAGTCCCAAGTCTCCAACTCGGCACCGCCCTCCGGATCTGTCCATCACTCCCCCCCAACCCATCACCTTCTCCCTCACCTTCATCCACCTATCGCTTTCTCAGCTACCCACCCCATCTCCTTCCCATTTATCTCTCGGCCCCGACCCACGAGCCTCATTCCTGATGAAGGGCTTCTGCCCGAAACAGCGATTCTCCTGCTCCTTGGATGATGCCTGACCTGCTGTGCTTTCCCAGCAACACACTCTCAACTCTAATCTCCAGCATCTGCAGTCCTCACTTTCTCCTAGTAATTTTCAAAGGTTGATATTTTAGTTTGAAAATATATCGTCCTTCTATGTAAACAGTATAACGGAAAGCTTTATATCAAGCTACAATGTTTGCTTTTCTGGTCACTCTCTTTGGTAGCTGATAATCAGTGCCAACCTCTCTGATACATGTGACACGATCTGTCTGTTCTTTCTTGGCTCGAATGTTGGAAGAATGTTGCACTCCAGGGACAAGCTGACACTGTTGTTTGTTTTAGTCTTATTAAAAGCATGTTTCCTGCTGACAATGCCTGAGAGGAGTGCTGTGCCCATGCTTCTCCGACAGCAGGAGCATGTGTGGATGTAACTGACTGAGTAATGGAAGCAGAAGGAGGAAAAACTGAGGCATTGTGACAGCACACAGTTCATCCACCGCTTTGATTAAGCGTGTAAATCTGATAAACAGGGTATGCCCTCTTTAAACTTTCCAAGACAGCAGTAAATCTCATTTGTTTTGCTCAGAAACTCTCCAGGGCTCCTGCAGCACTGCCTTCCAAACCTGTGACCTTTACCACCTTGAAAGACCAGGACAGCAGATACAGGGGGATGCCAACATCATCATGTTTCCCTCCTCTCTGGGGCAATTGGAGATCGCCTCCTCCCCAACCAATGAGGCAGCTCACTCTGCCCTCCCAGTCAGGAAACAATCCTGGTTGTGAGGAAGGCAGCTGTAGAGGGGTCCCTGATTTATGAATGTCTCATTTCTAAATGCTCATACTTACGAATACGATCTCATGCAGGGGTGTCATTTTAAATATCTAGCATCTGAGTATTTCCAGTCCTTACAAATGGCTCCATTGTAACATCCTGCAGTGTGTTCCAATTTACATACAAATCGACTTGTGAACAGACTCCAGAACAGAACCTGCTCAGACCCCAAGGACTGCCTGTAATCAGGTTGGGGGGGAGGGGGGGATGTAATTTGTGGTTCTAAACTAGCAATTCATTGCCCACCACAGGGATATAATGGTTGGAAGGTTGGGAAAACTCCCCAGGGAGCTTTTCACAGGGGTGGCCTGTTGGCACAGTGGTTAGCCCAAGCGCCAGGAACCCTCGTTCGATCCCATCTCAGGTGACTGCATGGACTTTACACATTCTCCCTGTTTCTGAGTGGGTTTCCTCCAGGTGCTCCAGCTTCTTCCCACAGTCTAAAGGTATGCAGGTCAGATGGATTGGCCATGCTAAATTGTCCAGGGATGTGTAGACTAAGTGGATTAGCCATGGCAAAGGGTGGGGGGTCAGGGTGGGAAGTATTTCAGAGGGTCAGTGTGGACCCGATGGGCCAAATGGTCTGCTTCCATGTTGTGGGAATTCTATAATTGTGTAAACGTAATCGGTGAAGTGATGGAAGGGGGTGAATATCTATCCGATTCCCATTATTTCCCCTTCTCACCACCTCCAAAATGCTAACATTCCATCCTAAGAGTTTTCTTCAAGAGACAGCTCAGAAATAAGTGTTTTGAAGAATAAGTGGTGGGAGGTAATGAGGAATATAGAAGTGATGTAAATTATACTTTACATCTTCAGTCTATTTGCTCTTTTTGTTTTATAAAAAAAAACAAATTTCACTATCAATGACTTGTGAACACAACTGTAAGACGTCAACGTTTTTAAATCTCCTGTTTCTCAGAATGTACCTTTATTTGTAGATTGTTAATTATTGAGAAAACTCAACTGATCTCTTATTTTTTCATTACAGCAGAAACCTTCCCCCAATATTTTATCACATTGTTTTGCTGACAATCCCTTTCCTACCTCTCCCACTGTTCCTTTCACTTGCTCGCTTTTCTGTACTGACTGGAATTAGTTGCTGCTGGCTCAGGGTTTATCGATTTCAATGGAATAATAAAAGCCCAAACTCTGGAGAATATCAACGTGACCAGGAAAATAATGCAACACGTCAGAGTGCAAGGATTGTTTATTTTGCTTTCCAGATCCAGATTTATGATGGAGACTTTGTTAATATTAGATTTCTTGTATATCTGGGGACAATATGAAAGTGACTTAATGGCATTATGGAACTCAAAACCCGTCAAATAAAAAGCAACTTTCGGTTTTGAAGGGAACATTTCAATTTAGCAGAGGTTTACCCTAACACAAAAAGCAGCAAGGTGTGTTGTCAGGAATGACAGTTGCAGATATCATTGGAATGACAAAGACCTTTTTTTTAAAAAAAATCTCAGACTGTGGTGTCACTGGCAAGGCTAGAATCTGTTTCCCACTCCAAGTTGTCTTGACTGCGAAAGGCCTACTGAGATATTGTGAAGAGTGGTTTGGAGTCACATAGATTTGGAGATATACATAAATAAGTCCAGACAAGGACAATAGCAGTAAAAGGGACTGAAGAGGCAACTTTTTCACACAAAGGGTGGTGCATGTATGGAATGAAATGCCAGGAGGTGATGGTGGAGGCTGGTACAATTGCAACATTTAAAAGACATCTGGATGGTTACATGAATAGGAAGGATTTAGAGAGATAGGGACCAAGTGCTGGCAAATGGGATTAGATTAATTTAGGATATCTGGTCAGCTTGGATGAGTTGGACAAAAGTGTCTGTTTCCGTGCTGTACATCTCTATGACTCTATGGCTAAATATGAAGGGAATGGACTTAAAATAAAGATGACTAACAAACAAATTGAAGAGGAGTAATATTAATTGGACCAAAGCCAAATAGTTTAAAGACCTTTTGCTTACACCTGAGAAATACATATTTATATCAGTAACAGCACTTTCCTTTAATCATATACCTTATGTTGTGTTCTTACATGAGTTTTTAAGTCATGTGTGAAGAAGTAGGAATGAGGGCGGGAGCTTATTTATGAATCCCCAATCATTGACAGTAACTGTTAGATCTTTATCTGGTACTGAGAGCAGGTGCTGAACATGCACATTTATATTTAACAGACATTCAATGATGATAATCATGAAAATGTATTCTTAAACTGTCATTAAGATAAGTGTTTTAAGTATGGGGTTTTTATAGAATGGCTATGTTTTGGGTTTGTGTCTTTAATCTAGGTTAAATAGGGTTATGTCATGTGGCTTATTCTGACCTGAGTGGGTGAAGGGGGAGGTGATGACCTGTTAGTGTGGAGACCCTGACGTTCTGGGGACCAGAATTCAAATCCTACCTGGCAGATGGTGGAATTTGAATTCAAGAAAACAAAATCTGGAATTAAGACTCTAATGATGACAATTGATGATTGTTGGAAAAATCCACCTGGTTCACTAATATCCTTTAGAGAAGGGAATCTGCCATCTTAACCTGATCTGGCCCATATTTGAGTCCAAACCCACAGCAATGTGGTTAACACTCATTAGGAATGGGCAATAAATGTGGCCAGCGACACCCTCATCCCACAAAAGAACAAAACAAAAGTTCAAATCCAAAAGGAGACCCAGGCTGCTTTGCTCGGAAGATGATATAAGCTACTTACGTTTGGAAAAGATGCTTACAGCCAATTAGTCTCCAAAATTCTAAGAAGATGTTAGGAACATTGGATTTTAATGGCCAAACAGTTAGTGTTCTGTGAATAGTTTCTCAGAATTTCTACCTGATTACAAGATTCTTGTGATTCATGAGTGGTGCTGGAAAAACACGTCAGGTCAGGCAGCGTCCGAGGAGCAGGAAAATCGATGTTTCGGGCAAAAGCCCTTCATCAGGAAGCCCTTCCTGAAACGTCGATTTTCTTGCTCCTCAGATGCTGCCTGACCTGTTGTGTTTTTCCAGCACCACTCTGATCTAAACTCTGGTTTCCAGCATCTGCAGTCCTCACTTTTGCCTAGTCGTCTTGTGATTCTTGTTGACCCAGATATCGAAACCTTTCCCTTCGTAAAGACTAACAATTCTGTGAAAACTAGAACTAAAGTCTGAAAGTCTTGGTCACACACTCTCCAGGAATGTGGTGGGAGCTTGTGTTCAGATTGTGAAGACAAAATTTGTAAGGATTTGAGATGAGGCGGGAAGATTCATTTAACTTGCACAAGAGAGAGAATTTCCAGAAAGACTCGCATCATGAGAGATAGTTCTAAGATTAATAGTTACCACTGTGCCACCATGCCACTGTGCTAGGATTAGGCTGAGACAAGAAGGTAATGGAAGTTGAGAGCCATTTCAGATTGGCTGTCAGAGATTTGGATGTCGATTTAAAGGATAGCATTAAATTACAGGGAATATTTGGTTGTGCTAAAAACAAAAGGGGAAATTTATATTCTGTGGCCATGGTAAATTGCCCATAGTGTTAGGTGTATTCGGCAGGGGTAAATGTAGGATGGGGGATTGGGTCTGGGTTGGTCGCTTTTCAGAGGGTTGGTGTGGACTTGATAGGCCAAAGGGCTGTTTCCATACTGAAGGGAATCTAATCTTAAAAGTGATGGGGGAAGGTGATATTAACAGTGCTATCAAGCAGCAACTGTTCAGCAACAACTTGCTCAGTGATGCCCAGGGGCTACTCAACTCATGATAACTGTCTTCTTGGTGACAGCAATAAATAGTAACCCTGTCAGCAATGCCCACATCTCATTAAAGTAGCAAATAAAAACTACGTCCCCTCCCACTCCCTCACTGAAGAAACTTGATGATTTACATTGACTACTTGGGTGTGAACATCGAAGGTAGAATTAGTAAGTTTGTAGATGACACAAAAATTGGTAATACTGTTGATAGTGAAGACGATTGTCTCAGGCTAGAGTTTGATATTGATCAGCTGGTAAATTGGACACAGCAATAGTAGATGAAATTTAATCCTGATAAGTGCAAGGTGATACATTTTGGGAGGTCAAATCAGAAAATGATATACATAATGAATGGTAAGTCCTTTGCAAATACTGGGGAACAAAAGGACCTTGGTGTTTGAGTCTTTAGACAGGCTGGTGATGGCGGTATGCAGAATGCTTGCCTTCATTAGCCAGACGCAGGATATAGGATCAAGGAAGTCTTGTTACAACTTCATAAAACATTGGTAAGGCCACAGATAGAATACTGTGTGCAATTCTGGTTGCCATATTATAGGAAGGATGTGATTGCACTGGAGAGGGTGCAGAGGAGATTCACCGGGATGTTGCCTGGGATGAGAAATGTCAGTTATGAAGAGAGACTGGATAGGTTGGGCTTGTTTTCCTTGGAGCAGGAGAGGCTGAGGGGGATCTGATTGAGGGAGACAGAATTATGAGAGACACAGACAAGGTAGATTGTGAGAATCTTTTCCCTACGGCAGACCTTTCTAAGATAAAAAGGGCATAGGTTTAAGGTGAGGAACAGCTGGTTAAGAGAAGATCTGAGAAGTAACTTTTTTTCACCCAGATGGTAGTAGAAATATGGATTAGGCTGCCTGAGAGGATGGTGGATGCAGATACTCTCACAACATTTAATAAGTATCTGAATGAACTCTCACAATGCCAGGGCACAGTAGGTTATGGACTGAGTGTAGGTAAATGGGATTAGCGTAGTTTGGTGTTTGTTGCCAGCATGGCGGCACGGTGGCTCAGTGGTTAACACTGCTACCTCACAGTGCCAGGGACCTGGGTCCAATTCCAGCCTCGGGTGACTGTCTGTGTGAGTTTCCTCCGGGCGCTCCGGTTTCCTCCCACAGTTCAAAGATGTGCAGGTTAGGTGAATTGGCCATGCTAAATTGCCCGTAGTGTTCAGGGATGCCTAGGTTAGGTGCATTAGTCAGAGGTAAATAGAGGGGAATGGGTCTGGGTGGGTTACTCTTCGGAGGGTCGGTGTGGACTTGGGCTGAAGAGCCTGTTTCCACACTGTAGGGAATCTATGAGCATAGCCATGATAGGCCAAAGGGCCTGTTTCTATGTGGTATGATTCCACAGCCAAGAAGGAGCTTCTTAGAATTAGCCAAAACCTGGTGCCAGGTGAGTAACCGCTATGGGAATATATATATACTCCAGTACCAACCAAGGCATTTAGTCCTCCTGATTAACTGCATCCCTCTTTTGAAGACAGAATAATGATGTTAACATGAAATCATGAATGAACATTCAAGTGCAATATTACAAACTGGAATCAATAGTGCAATATTGACTCAACTTGCAATATTTTTTCTAAACATATTCCTCCCATGCTTGTTCTTATGGAATATCTGGGTTAGGAAAAGAATCCCATTCCTAATGATAAGAAACTCTCTTTTTAAAGCACATTTTCATAATGTCTTTATTTTTTTTTATCCCCCACACCATAATGTCTTTATTAAATGTAGTTTGATCATTGATAAAACAGTTAATTAATTAATGTTAGCATATTGTAACATAAGTAAGTTGAACTCAGTAAAGCAGTGTTAATCTTTCAATTAAACCTGATGTTATCAACAAGAATCAATCTGATTTATCTGACTTTCATCTTTTAGTGACCATAGCATTTTAAAACATGATTTTGTATCACAAATGAGTCTTTGTGAAGCTTTGATAAAATATCTAAAATGAGACTAATTCCACCTGAATCTGCAACATAAGCAGAAATCCCACCTCTTCCTGCTTCCCTGATCCCTGAGATCTCAAGAAATGAAATCAGATAACATAAAACTTCAAAAGGAGTTTAGAATGAAAGAGAGTATTATTAAATTTGATATGTATCCTATTTTGTAGCCATTACAAGCTGCGACAATACTCAGAGCAGATAATCTCACACTAGCTGTTCTTGTTTAATGCTGGATATGAAATATGAAACATTTGTCTGGCACTCTGACTATGACACAAATTATAATTATCTCAGTACAAGGTTCTGTGTGTTATTTTGGAGAACTGAAAGGCATGAGGTTAAATGTTGGGATGTTAGAATAGAATGTAACTCATGGTTTCAAAATTTTATTCACTCACAGGATGTGGGCATTGTTGGCTGGGCCCAGCATTTATTGCCCGATCCTACTTGCCCCTTGAGAAGGTGGGGGTGAGCTGCCTTCCAGAACCACTGCAGTTCATGTGCTGGAGGTTGACCACATTGCCCTTAGGGAGGGAATTCCAGGATTTTGACCCAGTGACACTGAAAGAGCGGTGATATATTTCCAAGTCAAGATGATGAGTGGGTTGGAGGGGAACTTGCAAGGGGTGGTGTTCCCATGTTTCTGCTGCCCTTGTCCTTCTAGATGGAAGTGGTCGTGAGTTTGGAAGTTACTTTCTGAAGATCTTTGGTGAAGTTCTGCAGTGCATCTTGGAGATAGCACACACTACTGTTACTAAATGTCAATGATGGAGGGAGTGGATGTTTGTGGAAGTGGTGCAAATCAAGTGGGCTGCTTTTTCCTGGATGGTGTCAAGCATCTTGAGTGTTATTGGAGCTGCACCCATCCAGGCAAATGGGAAATATTCCATCATACTCCTGACCTGTGCCTTTTAGATGGTGGACAGGCATTGGGGAGTCTGGAGGTGAGCTACTCACTGCAGGATTCCTAGCCTCTGACTTGCTCTTCTGGGCTGTGTCATTTTTATTTATTGCAATAGTTTGATTCCTTTGATTGCTGATTCAATGTGGTTACAATTACAATGACAATGAAAAAACTCAATGGAGCATTTAATGTAACCAGTGGTTGGAGAGCACATCAGCACTGAATCAGTTAAAGCTTTACATTCTGATCAATGTCTGGGTTTTTACTCACCAATTAAAACGGAAGTAGTCAGCAGCCTCGGGTCATAGGGGCTTTTACCTCGTCCATTCTCAAAGTGTGATGTCACGAGCCTGAATACATTTTCCTAGTTGCATAAAGATACAATGATTATTACACTCTGAATCTTCACTGAGCCAATTAATTGAGAAGTATGATCATAATTGAAAAGAGTGTTGAGAGAATTATCAACGTAGTAATGACATTTCTAAATTACTTTATTAAACAATATTTTATTGCATTCACATATTTCCTCCCTCTAAATGCCGGGAAGTCAGGTTGCACATCAATATGACAGTTAAGGCTTTTAGTACAAGTATTATAAATTGTTGGCAATTTGTAAAGATGTATAACTCAAACAGTTGATATTATGATGCATAGCCATTTCACAGAAACTGTCAGATAGAAATGAACTCTCTCTGATTTTATCCCAGGAATGGTTAACACCATCACATCATATAAAATAAATGTGTTCAATTTAGCCCTTAAGCCTCTTCCATCATCCAGTGAGATCATGAACTGATAGGCAATTAAATATCTTGCCTTTGCTCCACATGCTTTAAAACCATTGGCTAACAAAAACCTATCAATTTCACACGTAAATTAACAATTGATCCAGCATCAACTGCTATTTGCAGAAAGGAATTGCAAAATTCTGCCAGCATTTGTTCGTAGAATTGTTTCTTATTGTTGATCCTGAAAGACCCCAAATTACATTTTTTTAGATATTACCTCTTGCAGATTTCCAAAGAGGAGGAAAAAGAAAAACACTATCTACCCTGTCTGTGTCTTTTGATGGTTTGAAAACATTGATCAAATCACATCTTAGCATCCTAAATTCCAAAATATTGAATTCTGGTTTGTGAATTAACCCTTGGAATCCATTTATCAGTCTGTTGAATCTACGCTATACTCTCTCCAGGACATCGTGAGGTGTGACACCCAGAACTGCTCCCAATCATTCAGCTGTTATCTAACAAGGTTTTCATTAGGCCAAAGGTGAACTTCACAGAACCACAGAATCACAGAAATATTACAATGCAAACAAAGGCCACTTGGCCCATCATGCCCCCACCAGCTTGGTCAATGAACATCATCTGGTGTCAGTCTCCTGCTTTCTCCACATTATTTTTTATCCAATACTCCTACAGTAACATCATGAATGCCTCAGTTGAACTTGTTTCCACCACATTTCCAGGCATTGACATTCCTTGCTTCACCTTTTTGCAAATCACTTTACACCTGTGTCCACTTGTTCTTGTTCCTTTTACAATCTGTTCCTCCCTCTCTACTCTGACCAGCCAACTCATGAGTTTGCAAACCTTTATCCAATCTTCTCTTAGTCTTCTTCTCTCCAAAGAGAACAGTCCCAACTTCATCAATCTATCCTCATAGCTGAAGTTTTTCATTCCAAGAATGACTCTTGTAAATCATTTCTGCACTCTATCCAATATTCATCTTTCCTACAATGTGGTGTCCAAAACTGTGCACAATATTCCAGCTGAGGTCTAACAAGAGCCTTGTACTCAAAGTGCAAGCTCTTCACTCTTGCACTCTGCTAATAAAGCCAAGGACACTGCATGCATCATTAACTACTCTCTCGCACTGTCCTGCCACCTTTAATGAACTGTGCACATACGCACCCAGCTCCCCCTACTTGTTTTTATTCATGGCATGAAGGATTCACTGGCTAGGCCAGAGATCAAGTAAGAGTCAGCCACATTATTGTGGGTCTGGAGTCACGTGTAGACCAGACCAGATAAGGATTGCAGTTTCCTTCCCTAAAGGACATTAGTGAATCCGAGGGGTTTCTCCAACAATTGATAATGGATTCATGGTCATCATTAGACTCTTAATTCCAGATTTTTAAAATTTATTTCAAATTTCACCATCTGCTGTGGTGGGATTCAAACCTGGGTCCTCAAACATTAGTTGGGTTCTGAGTAAGGGTCACTGGGTCCCAAAATGTTAACTCTGATTTCTCTCCACAGATGCTGCCAGACCCAGCAATTTCTTTTTTTATTAGCTGGGTCTCTGGATTAACAGTCCAGCGGTAATACCACGAAGTAATTACCTGCATTCCATTTTGAATCATAAACCCTATTCCACTCTGTCTTTCAATGTTCTTCCGACCAAAAAGCATTAACTCACACTTCCCTGTACAGAACCCCATTTGACACTTGTCCACCCATTTCACCAACTTGTCAATGTCCTTTTGGAGGTCCACACTATCCTCCTCACAGTTTCCAATTCTTCCAAGTTTAGTGTCATCTGCAAACTCTGAAATTGTCCCCTGCATTACAAGTTCCAGATCATTAATATGTATCAGGAAAAGCCAGAATTCCTGTAATGGTCTCCCCAACCCCGGGGAACTCCACTATAAACCTTCCTACCTCCTGAACAATATCCATTGTCCATTATACTGTTTCCTATTACTCAGCCAAACCTGCATCCACATTGCAACTGTCCCTTTTATACCATGATCTGTAACTTTCCTCACAAGTCTATTGTGTGGCACTGTATCAACTCTTTCTGGAAATTGATGTCAATAACAGCAATAGCATTACCTTCATCGAGTCTTTCTGTTACTTCTTCAGAAAAACTTCAAAACGTTAGTTAAAATTATTTCCCTAACCCTTTCTATTCAATTTACCTTTTCTGTGTAACTACTAATTCTATTCTGAATAATTGTTTCTAGAAGCTTTCCCACCACCGAGGCTAAACTGACTGGTCTGTAAATGCTGCTTACAACCTTTCTAGAACAGAACCATAAAGTTTTCAATTTTTCAGTCTTCTGGCACTTCCCCCAAGTCTGGTGAAGACTGAAAAATTGTGACCAGTGCCTCTTCAATTTCCATTGCCTCTTCCTTCAAAATCCTTGGATGCATCTCATCCAGTCACAGTATCTTGCCAACTTTAAGTACCAACTGTCTATCCAACGTTTCTGTCCTGTCAATTTTGAGACCTTCCAGTGACTGAGTTCCCTCTTGTGTCCCTGTGGTCTGAATTATGTGGCACTGTATGGTACAGACAAGTTCAAAGTGTTAATTTAACATCTTAGCCATGCCCCCTGCCTCCAGGTGACTCCAGTCTTATATCCCATTGTACTCTTTACTTCTGGATTATAGCATTTCAGTAGATATTTTATTTTCTGTTCCTCTCTACGGCATTATAATGACCTGTGTACTGGCAATTTTAAATTTCTATGGACCTCCACATCTTTTCCTCATTTGCAATTCTAAATTTTAGTTCCAAATTGAATGACCTGATATTTGTCTACAATAAAATTCATTTGTCATTATTCTGTGCATTCATTTAATCCTTTAACATATTTTATGATTTTTTCTACTCTATTTCCAACACTACTTACCTTTGTGTCATCAGTAAAATTGAATGTGTGGCTATTGACTCCATCAAATAAGTCATTAATAAATATTTGCTGATGTCTCAAAACATGTTTTATGTTTGCAGGACTGGGTTTATCCTGCCACTTAAGGTATTTACCACTCTCTGATTCCTGCAGTAATCAGTTTCCCAACTTGATCAATAATTTTTCTTCAGTTTCATGAGCTTCACCTTTAGCTAACAGCATCTTCTTAGGACTTCATCAAATGTTTTCTGAACGTTCTTATAGATAATGTTCATATACAGTTCCTTGTGTAATACTTCAATCGCCTCTTCATTCAGCTCGATCAGACATGGTCTACTATTGACAAATTCATGCTGGGTCTCTGTGCTCAACTGAAAATGTTCAAGGTTTTCAGTTTGTTTATCCCTTATAATAAACTTATTAAAATCTAATGTTTGTATTGGCTGAACAGATATCTTCAATTGTAGGTGGACACATTCACAATTGAAAAATATAAAAACCCAGGTGAAAGATCAGGACCAGAATCCTCCTGTGGTTAAAGTCCAACTTCTATATTGTACATTGAACTTATCATCTTTGTATATGTGATTACAATTGTGTTAATTATAGGAAATAGTAAGAATTAGGTCTTAAACTGATAGTGACAAAAACAGTCAAAACAAAATAACACCTAAAGTAAAGAGAAGGATGATTTTCCCTCTTCATTCTTCGTAGAGAAAGTGAGTGTTATTTGACAAATGATGGACAAAGGAACTTTTCAAAAATTTTTATTATCAACAATAAAAAAAATTCTTTTGAATCAAGTCCCAAGAGCATAATCCTTTTGAAGGAATACCAGTTGTAACCACAGGCTACCCTTTCTTCCACGATACCATTAAAATCACTAAAGATGCTACCAGCATTTTCCCTTAGATGGCATCACTCTCTCCATTTTCCATCTCTTTAATCAATGCTCTTCTCACTGAGATTAGCTCAATTACCCTTTCCCTTCCCCATTTAACCACGCCAGTTCTACCTAAATATAATTGTCACAAGTTCCGTAGTATTAGAAACATCTGCATGTGTAACAGCTTTATTTCATGAATGGAAAATCAATTCCTCTTGTATCTGTGCCAGATGAGGCTGTGTTGTGTATTTTGGAAACAAATACATTTGAGAATGCCTCACCCTGAATTAAGTACTTGAATAGTGGTTATTGCAAATGATTCAGCCAGCGCTATGATAGAATGGGAAACATGAACTAATTATAACACAGATTTTTACCTTGAGTTTTAATTAGCTCTCTGTCCCTTATTCCAGCACTAAGCTGTTGTATCATTCACTGCAGACTAATTAGAGCTCCCAATATGTCATCCAATGTGACTGTGGAAAGATCTGTGGCTGAACTGAGCACAGTATTGTAAATGAACCAACAAAAGCTGCTCATTCAAAAAGGACTGCAAAGAAATGCCATTAAAGATATTGACATAAATTACTCTAATATTTAATAAAACCACAGTAAGGGGACTTTAGAATGTATCGATGGATGTTAGAATGCCTAAAACCTAATGATATTGCAGTCTCATAATAACAGAATACACAGAATACTTTAATGCTTTTGGAAACGAAAGATGGATTAGCCTGGATGGCAATCATCCCAACTCCATAGATTTCTGGAGATTGATCAGTTCAACAAGCTTTTTTCCTTTAGTAAGTAAAAACAATTCTCCAAGTGCACTGTCAATACAAATCTCTTTTCATTGCAATGTATTGTCAAGTTTAATTTATCACTTGGCATTTTAACATGGACAGTAACTTTTCATGAAGGTAAAATATGTGGAAATTCTTTGCCGTGGTGACGCTTTTATTTACAACATGCAACTAATGAAAGCCAAGGTTCTCATTACTTATTCTGCCAGAAATATGACAGATTTTCATTTTATCACAAATAGCATTTAAATCCTCACATGGTCCTTCTAAGAGATTATAAGAACAACGAGGGCAATTTCTTTGTTTAATTATTGGGCAATGTGTAGAATACAGTTACTTGACTGAAAATCTTAACAAAATTTAAAAATTCGCTCAGGAATATAAAAAGCCAACATCAGCTTTGAAACAAAGACACAAACTACTTAAGTTCATGAATTTCTGTCTTCATGCAATGAAACAGGCTAATTCTTGATGCAGGGATTGTTGATGGGGCAGAATGTCTCCTGATGAAGTGGGCTCCAGACTCAAGAGTTTGCTTCCTTTCCTTCTCTGTTCCCAATAAAAGATGCAGCTTGATGGACAGGTTATCGTCACTTCTGAATAATTGGTAGAAAGCTCCTTTCAGTTCCTAATGTCAATGCTGCTGCACAGCAAGGAGAGCTATTGAGTTTCTTCGAAGTGTTCTTGTTGTCCTCCCCTTCAACACTCGCCACTTTGAAAGTTGGGAAAACAAGACATATAAACAAACTTTTCACTGAGGAACATGAGTGGGTCATTTAACCTCTCAAATCTGCTTTGGTATTTGATAAGAACACCCCTAATCTGACTGTGGCCTAAACTACACCTTCCAGCCTATCCCACTACATGCTGAATCCATTGTTAGTCAAGAATCTATCTACCTCTGCATTAAACTACTGATGGCTCCACCTTCACCATTCTCTGGGGAAGATAGTTCAGCAGACTCACATTCCTCTGAGAGGGAAGAAAAACTCTCCTAATCTCTATTTTGAATGGGAGAACTTTCATTTGTAGACAGTGGTCCTAGTACTTGTCTTTCTAACAAGGGGAGACATTGACATTCACTCTGTTAAATCACCTCAGGATCTTAAATGTTTCAACAAAAATGACTGCTCATTCTTCTAACTCCAACAAGTACGGACATAAATTGGTGAATGTTCCCTCATGAGGTAAACCCTTTCATCACAGGATTCAATCAGTACAACCTTCCCTAAACTGCTGCTAATGCAATTCTGCCTTTACTTAAATAAGGACACCATAACTAATCACAATATTCCAGAATGTGGCCTCACCAATGCTCTGTATAACTTTAACAAAGCATTCAAATTTTCATCTTTCATTTCCCTTCATATTTACTTGCAACACCTGTAGACTAATTCTGTGTAACTCATGCACCACGACACTTGGATCACTTTGTACCTCAGAATTCTGCAATCCTACTTCACTTAAATGATGTGGTTCAAGAAGTTCGCTATAATCTTTTCCAGGGTAATTGCAGGGCAATAAATGCTCCCCCCATCAGTGATGTCCATATCACACAAATAACTTTTAAAAACAAGCAGTTTTTCTATTTTTCTTTCCAAAATGGATGCATTCACACATCATACTCCATCTGCTAAATTGTTGCCTACCTACAGAAGCTGTCTAAATCCCTTTAAAAACTAAAGTCTTCTTTATAAATCAATTTCCTGTCTATCTTGCTGTTGTCAGCACATTTAGCCATCATATATTCACTTCTTTCATCCATTGTTCATACTTGTAAATAATTAAGGCCACTTGAACCATCAAGGTGTCTCTGCTGAGCAAAAGGATCTCTATGGAGCTGATTGTGGCTCCAACTTCACATACCCATGGATGCCCAATAACCATCGACTCCCTCTATTAATCAGCAATTTGCCTTCAATCATCCTACTGAAAGGGGAAGTGGGTTCCATAGACTCTCAATCCTCGAGAAAACTTTTCTCTTCTTCTCAGTTTTATATAAGAGATCTCTTATTTTTAAACAGCTATCTCTAGTTTGGGTTTCTCCATTGAGGGTAAACATCCTTTCACTACCTACCTTGCTAAACCCCATCGGGATCTTATACATTTTAACAGGATAAACTTCACCTTTTATTAACATTGATGGATACAGCCCCAGCCTCTCCAACATCTCCTCATAAGTCCTCCATTCCAGATATCAGTCAAGTGAATGATCTCACATCAGTTTTTAACACATTTATCTCCTTCTGTAAATAAGGATACCATGACACTGTGCAGTACTCCTGACGTGGACTCATCAATGCTCCATGAAACTTTAGCACAACATTCCTACTTTCATAAAAAACTGAAGGAACTGCTGATATTGTAAATCAGAAACATAAGCAGAAGTTGCTGGAAAGGCTCAGCAGGTCTGGCAGCATCTGTGGAGAGTAATCAGAGTTAGTGTTTCGGGTCTGATGACACTTCCTCAGAACATTTGTGCTCACACTCACCCTCTATTAGGCCTCTAATCTTTGATCCATACTACTAAGTTACTGCCTTCATCACCAGCTCTTAGTTTGCAATGTGATGTTTCATGTGGCACCTTCTAACATTCCAAGTACACCACATCAAAAGGTTTCACTTCATCTATATTGCTGATAATTCCTCAAGATAATCTATTAACTCAATCAAAGATAACCTCCTTTTCACAAACCACGTTGATCCTGCTGGACTGCATTAAGATTTTTTTAAAGGCCATGCTTTGGGTAACCTCCTGAGTAATAGATGTTAGCATTTTCCATATGAGAGATGTTAATTTAATTGACACAGAGCTTCCTGATTCCCTCCTTTCCTGAATAGTTAAGTCACATTTGTTATTTTCCAATTTGATGGGATCTTTCCAGAATCTAGGAATATTGGAAAGTTAAAACTAGTGCATCTAATACCTCAACAGCCGCTTCAGTGCCTGAAGGTGGTGGGGAAGGGGGTAACTTTTTGTTATCTGCCAACAGGGTCCAGGCATTTTGCCTGGATGCTCATGGAATCCGGCTTCAAGGAGGACACTAGTGTTTGTTTGAAAATCACTCCATAGAATCTTGGCAGAGGCTCTGCTGATGAGCTTTCCCATGTGCTCTGATGTCTTACAGAGACATAGTGTGGGTCTCACTGCAGTGCAGGAATGGGGTGAACACAGCTACTCTGTACTCTTGGACTTACGTTGATTTTTGGAGGTCTATGTTAATGATTATTCATAGCCATAGCTTGTGGAAATCAGACTGGCATAGCTAACCAGCTAACTGCTGGATCACTCCCCCAATAGTGGCCTTTTCAGAGAGGAGGCTGCTGAGGTGCAGGAAATGTTCAACACATTCCAGACTGTCTCCTTCAACATATATTGGAGTTGGAACAATAGCCAATAATGTTAATATTTGAAAAAACACAATAGCTTCAGTGAAAGATAAGATCACATATGTTCTCTAACATTGATGTAAAAGATACTAAGGCACTTGCTGAAGACGACCAGTGGGCTTTTCCACAAGCCCTGCCATTACTTTTTCCTCAACCAACATCATGAAGCACTCATTATACAAGCAAGTATTTTATTGCAGTTGTGACATCTTGCTGTAATTGGTTCTCATGTTTCCCATTGTAACCGGTGACTATATTTCAAAAGTATTTCATTAGATATAAGGCATTTTGGAACATCCTGAAGTCACGAAAGGGATAATATAAAGAGGAAATTCTCTGTATCACTAGCAACAGAAATTATTGAAAATAAATAAAAGTTACATACATAATAATCTTTGCCGACACTTAATTGTATAAGTGTGGGCTAGTCAGCAACACTCTGCATTTTTGCCTGACCAAATTACTCAGGGTAAATAACTAAAGTTAAAAAGAAGTAACTACAATGGATATAGATTTAGACTTTCACATCTGGTTGGATGAAGTGATTACGGGGCTGGGGAGGGGGGTGACCTACTTTAGGTGCAGGAATTGGCTATTAAAGCCCCTGCTCCACCATTCAATGTGATCTGTTTATGTTTCAGATTATACATTCCGAAACCCACAATAATTTTTGATTCTTCTGCTGAATGAAAATCTATCTACTAACGTCTTAAAGAAAACTTCAAGGACCCATCCTCAAAGGGCAGAAACACAAACCTCTGAAAAAAACCATTTCTCCTCATCTTTGTCTGAAATCGGTGGCTCTTTATTTTTAAACAGCAACCTCCAGGTCTGGCATCTTCCACAAGACAAAAATGTCATTCTAATGTGCATCTTGTCAAAACCTCTCAAGACCCTCTGGTGCAATCTATTTGTATCTTACTTTTCTAAACAATGCACATAAAACAAATCTGTCCAACCTTTCTTCATAAGACAACACACCCATTCCATGTATTTGAGGAGAAAGTGAGGTCTGCAGATGCTGGAGATCAGAGCTGGAAATGTGTTGCTGGAAAAGCGCAGCAGGTCAGGCAGCATCCAGGGAACAGGAGAATCGACGTTTTGGGCATAAGCCATTCCTGAAGAAGGGCTTATGCCCGAAACGTCGATTCTCCTGTTCCCTGGATGCTGCCTGACCTGCTGCGCTTTTCCAGCAACACATTTCCATTCCATGTATTTGCCAAGTAAACTTTCTCTGGAAACTTTGTTTCTCATTCATGGAATGTGGGTGTCTCTGGCGAGGTCAGAATTCAATGGCCATCCCTAATTGCCCAACAGGCAGTTCAGAGTCAACCCCATTGCTGTGGGTCTGGAGTCATGTGGCGGCCAGATCAGGAGAGGATGTCAGATTTCAATCCTAAAGGACATCAGTGAGCCATAATTGCTTTACAATAATCAACAGTTTTTGCATGGTCAACATTTTTATTCTGGATTTTCATTTAATTGAAATTTCACTATTTACCGTTCTGGTATTTGAATCAGTGTCCCCAGAACCTGATCTTAGAGTTCTGGATTACTAGTCCAATGACATTATTATTATGCCAAGACTTCCCATCGACCATTATCAATGCATTTATATCCTTCTCCCAAAGCTGCACAGCACTCCAGATGTGGTCTCACCAGAGTCCTGTATAATTAAACGATAACCTTCACACTTTTCAATTCAATTCTCCATTCAGTAAATAATAACATTCTATTTTCTTTCCCATTTACCTGCTTTACCTGCTGTACTAAGCTTTTACCACTCAGACATGAAGACGAGCAGATCCCTCTGCGATCACTAACCATTTAGATAATGTACTTATTATTCCTACCATAATGGACAATTACATATTTTTCAAACTTATACTTCATTTACCAAACCTTTGTCCAGTCACTTAGCATGTCAATATCCAATTGAAGCTTCCTATGTCCTCTTCACCAACTTAAGTTCCGCCCTATCTTTGTGTCATTAGCAAATTTAGCTACTGTAGCTTTGGTTCCTTCATTCAAGTCATTGATGCAAATTCTAAACAGTTAAGATGCCAACCAGAAAATGATCTGTCCATGTCTACTCTGTGATGGATCACCAATTTTCTGATTGGTCTCCTAAGTTTGCAGAGTTGGTGCTCTGTTTGGCTTGGCAGTGTAAGGAGTCACTCACATCCCCACTCCTCCAGCTCTTGCATATGGATAGTAAAAAGCTCATACAATTTAGGAGTAGGCCATTCAGCCCTTCTAACCTACTCTATCATTTAACAAGATTATGGCACAGCTGATTGTAACTCAACTCCACATTCCCACCAACCCCTAATGATGCAATCCCATCACGGACTCACTTGAACTGTCTGGGATGAGAGGGTAGAATTATCCTAAAAGTTTGAAAAACTAAGATTTTGTTCTTAGGAATTTAACAATTAAAGAATTGTTAAACTTTGAGAGTTTGAGAGACATGAAGCTATGAAAATTATTTTTGATTATTGATAGATCAGTAATGAAACAACAAAAATGTAGGATTTGTACCAAATGCATAAAGAAATCAGATTGTAGAAACCTAATTGTTAAAAAGTGATCTGAGCATGGGATACTTTAACTCTTGAAGTTTTTGAAGCTTAGAACAAACTGAAGATGGACAAATTGTAAGTGGGAATGGAAAAGCTCCAAATAATAAAACATGACCATGGGATGGTGGGGAGTTTGGAAATGTGTGAGCAGGATACAATAGTGATATTTTAGTGAAAACAAAACGTACTGGAGATCACAGCGGGACAGGCAGCTTCCATGGAGAAAGAAAGCTAATGTTTTGAGTCTAATGTTAATTATAATATACAGAGTAATTACCAACACTAATTCAAACCTTTATCTGGCATTTTATTGCATTTATGGCTCTATTTTCTCATTTGGCTGGGAATCTAAACCTATTTTTCTGACCATTATTGAGCCAGGCTTACTTCTAGCTCACATTGCTTTGTAATTTTTTTAATCATTCTTCAAGATCACTTCAAAGTCTGTGCCCTCTGAACCAAATCAAAGTCTCAACAGAACATTAGAAGCTGAAAACAGCAGCAGGTCACCGTCCCCTTCAGAACACAATCAGATCCAATCAGACTATCTTTGATAACTCTGTGACTCACCCAGTTTCATACATTCATCCATCATATTTAGATAGTGACTCTATCTCAATAATTTACAAACTTTAATATACCCCAAGTTCTGCTGAATGTATCCGCTTCTATATAAAATCCTGGTCTTTATCAATATCATATTTATCATTCCCCTGCTGTTGCTAATTTACACGAGCTTCCTGTCCTCTATACATTTCAAAATCCTGTAAATACTGACCCTGCCTTCCTTCATTACCCCAACCACTGTAATCTTCTAGTTTTGTCCAGCATTTAGTGAAACTCCCCTCTGAAAATCTTCAATGCACTATTCCCTTCTCTTTAAAACCTGTTTCTTGTGAGTCTTTCTGGGTCCCTCTCCCAACCTCCATTTACCATTTAATCTTATACCTACACTGTAAATTCCTGGAAATGGCAATTGTAATTTTAAAAACCACACAAGTGGAAATGTTTTCTTCATAGTCTATTTGTATCAATCATCAATTGTTTTCCAACATCAAATTCAACAATTTTGAATCATGATCTCTGTTGACATTTTGTTTCATTTTCTTTACTGGCTTGGTTTTCCTCTCATTTTTCTCTGTTTTTTTCACTTTACGTTCAGATTGAACGTTTTATCTCATCCTAGCTCCTTGAAAACAAAATGAAGAACTGTAGATGCTGAAGATCTGAAGCAAACAAAAGCAGAAAGTGCTGGAAAAACTTAGCAGATCTTGCAGCATCTGTGGAGAGAAAACTGAGTTAATGTTTCAAATTCAGTTTCCCATTCTTCAGAACGGCATTTTTGCTGAGAAATGGTTGGTATATACACTGAGGATGGGATAGGGATGAGAGGAGTTTTGTGATCTTCTGCACTCTGACGCTGGATGTTCTGCATCCCCCAGTGCGCCCACCTTAATGAATTTCCAGCATGACACATCATTGAACTTTTCTTTCATTCTCTTCACCTCTGTGCCTGTTTCTTTGGACAAGAGTTCTTTCCCTGTCCCACAGACCCCTTCATTCACCCTCCAACACTGTCCTTGCATCTGGACCTCTCCCTCTGTCCTTTTACCTGCACTTGATCTGTCCATTGAAAACTGTCAACATGACAATGGTCGCCATAATTTACAACCTATCCTCCTAGTTCCACTCAGATCCAACCCTGACTTTGTTATTAAACCATCCTGGAACAGCAGGCCATTGTGTCCCAAATCTCATTTCATCAGGAGATCTCCACTACCCCCTCATCCTCCCACTGCCTCCAAGCTCATAGTCTCCCAACCCCACACAGTTTGCATCTATTTCCCTCCTAAAACCCACAAACAGGACTGCCTGGGCAGACCCATTGGTTTTGACCCTTCCTGCCTCATCGCTTCCATCTGCACTTATTGTTTACTCCTCCCCCTACCCATCTTCAGCATATATACCCATACTTTTCCAATTAAATTTAGTTCTGATGAAGGGTCACTGGACTGAAATGTTAACTCTGCTTTCTCTTCGTAGATGCTGCCAGACCTGCTGAGTTTCTCCAGCAATTTCTGCTTTGTCTCTTCTTCAGAATGGGTGCTGTGCTGTTGTTATCTGGCCTACTGACATTGGGGATTTTGTAGGCTGAGTGCCAGCTCTTAGATACCTCCTTCTATCTCCCCAGTACCATGATACAACCATCCAAAATCAAGCTGTTGTGTCCACGATTGTCACTAACATCAACTCATCTGGTGATCTCCCTCTCCACAGCCTCCAGTTCATGGTCCCCAACCCCATACAGTTCTGAAGGAGGATCACTGGAGTTGAAACATTACTCTGCTTTCTCTCTCCCCACAGATGTTGACAGATCTACTGAGTTCCTTCAACAATTTTTTTGTTTTGTTTGGTCCTCTTGACATGTCTCTTGTTTCCTTACTTGCCCCTCTCCTTTTGACACCTTCTCTGTTTGAAGTTTTCTTGTCTTCCGCATTATTATGGACCTTCCGTTTTGTTCCTCTCAGCCTCCTGCCTTCCATTTACTCACCACACCGATCAATCACAACTCAGACCTCCTCCCAGTTCCAATGAGAAGCCCCAGATATGACGCGTGTACTTTGTTTCTCTCTCCAAGAAAGTGACCTGCTGAGCATTTCTGGCACTTTTTAACGTGTTGTACTGAATGATTTTTTCACTTGATGAACATCATGTCATTAAACCTGCTTTTGTGGTGGAGGCTGGTTTAATGAAGACTTCCAAAAAGAGCATTGGATGGTTTCTTATATGGTAATGGGTGATCAGGGATATGGGGAAAAGGCAGGAGATCTACACTAGGTAATACAGCCAGTGCTGCATGATGGGGCAAATGGCCCCCATCTGTGCCATAATCATTCCATGACTCTGTGCCTGATCACACATTTTGCTTCATCATTTGGACATGCTGCTGAGTTCAGTGTGAAGGTTACATTCACTCATACTGTTCACTCAGTACATTATAACCTGACCATAGTGAGTTTTCAGACAATTATCAAGCACATCAACATTTCAGCAACAGTGAGATAGCTCTCAGGAAACGTAGCTGTATCTGAAGAATACCAAAACAGTTGCCATGTCACCTGATGCCATTTTAATATAAGCACTAGCTGAAGTCTTATACTCTTCAGTGTATGTTATATCCTCATTAATCAATTCAATATTTTTACAATAAACCTCAACCTATCCAATTACATTTACTTTCCACTATGGTGCAACACAGAAAATGGGAATTATCTCATCAAAGTTTTTTATCCAGGCACCAACCACATTGGTAGGAAAAGAGATGGGAATCTAAGGCAGAAATTCAGGGAGTTAGAGTGGAAGCTTAGAGCTAGAACAAACAGAGTTGTTATCTCTGGTTTATTGCCCATGCAAGTTGAGGAATAAGGAGTGAGAGCAGTTGAACAAGTGACTACAGGAATGGTGTAGGAGGGAGGGTCTTGGAGTCCTGGATAATTGGGGCTCATTCTGGGGAAGGTGGGACCTCTACAAACAGGATGGGCTACACCTTACGTTTCTTTTGAATCAATCAGACATTGTTTAGTGAGAGTCAGAGAGAGAAGGGCTGTTGGACAGTGGACTTATGGAACTCATTTCACTCTGAAGTTAAACTCACAATGAGTTTCATTTGCAGTTATTTTAAGGTGTCTTTGGAATATTTATCAGATGAAGGAGAAAGCATCTAATGACTTTTTCACTGAGAGCAAAGCGATTCTAGATGTAAGTTTGGGGATGACTTGTATCCTTTTCTGATGTCTGTAATGAATTTGTCCCAACTTTACATTTTGTCTGGAGTAATATGTAGGCTTTGTGGCAAAAGTACACTGAGATCCCCTGGTGACTATGTTCAGTGACTGATATCCCCATTTTAACATCAGCAAAGCAGGACCTATCAAGTCAGAGATTCTAGGACGTGATTTGTCTGGTATATACATCAGCTAGGATCATAACAAGGCAAACACATGAATTAGGAGCAGAAGTAGGCCATTCGGCCTATCAAGCCTGCTCTATGACTCAACAAGATCATAGCAGAACTGATTATGTCATCTAAGACTCTATCAATTTCTCCCTTAAAAGCGTTCAATGACCCCACTCCATGGGGAAGCAAGTTTCAGATTCCCTGTCATTCTCAGTTTTAAGTGAGATCCCTTATTTTTGAACAGTTTCATTTTTGCTGGTCTCCCTTCTGAAGGGAAACATCCTTTCAGCACCTACCTTGTCAATTCCCTTTATAATCTTGTATGTTCAATAAGATCACTATTATTCTTCCAAACTCCAAAGGATACAGATTCAGACTGCCTAACCTGTCCTTATAAGATATGCCCCTAATACCAAGCATCTCAAAACTGCTTCTAATACTTTTACATCCTTTCTTAAATAAGGAGACCAAAACACTGGTCAGTACTCCTGCAGCCACTGCTCTATATAACCTTGGCAAAGCATTCCCCCTTTCATTGTCTAGTCCAGCTACAAAAGAATGATACCACTGTTTACCTTGGTGATCAATCTATTTATCTTGAATCATATCACTCATCACATCCTACCAACCTGAAAATGAGCCATTTATATGCTCTTTCTGCTGCCTACTAGCCAATCAATCCACTATCTACGCTAATGTGTTACCCCTACACTGGGAGCACATATTTAGTGTAATAATCTGATAGATTTTCAAAAGACATTTGACAAAGGCCACTCGGTGCAGCACATCCAAGAGAAGTCCTTCGGCCAGGTTGCTTGTTATTCCCAAATAACTAATGAGTTAATCAAATGTCACCCTACTGACTCTACCTGACTGCATTATGATTTTTCTGATTGTCCAGCTATAGCTTCTTTAATAATAAACTTTGAAATACAAAGGTTTGGTAAAATAGCCTATCATTTTCTGCTTTCTGCCTGTCACCTTGAATTAAGGAGATACTTTGCCAGTCTCCAGTTTGGTGTGCCCTTTCTGGATTCTATTAATTTTGGAAAATTAGCAGTTACTTCTTTTAAATCCAAGCATGAAATCGATCAGGACCAGAGGACTTTTCTGACATTTGTTTTCATTCTTTTCTTCACATCATTTCCCTGGTGATTGTAACTCATTAAAGTTACTTCATTCCTTTTAAATCCTGATCCTCAACTATATCAGGGATGATATTTGTATTTTCTTCAGTAAAGACAGATGCAAAATATCTGTTTGACTCATGTCATTTCCCTATCTCCTGTTATTAATTCCAAAAACTCCAGAAGACCAACACTCGGGGTCATAGCGCTGTGCAGCAGGGAAACAGACCCTTCAGTCTAACCCAGCCATGCCGACCAGATATCCGAAATTAATCTAGTCCCATTTGCCAGCATTTGGCCTTTATCCTTCTAAATTATTCCAATTCATATATCCAACCAGATGCTTTTGAGATGTTGTAATTGTACCAGCCTCTATCACTTTCTCTGACAGCTCATTCTGTACACGCACCATCCTCTATGTAAAAAGGTTGCCCCTTTAGGTCGTTTTTAAGTCTTTCCCCTCTCACTTTAAACCTGTGTGCTCCAGTTCTGGATTCCTCCACCCCAGGAAAAAGACCTTGTCTATTTACCCTAATCATGCCCCCCATGATTTTATAAATTTTACTTTTTAAAAAATTGTTAAATACCTGGAGAATCTTTTACTATCTGATTTTATATTTATCATTAGCTTTCTTGCATAATCTAATCTCTCCTTATTAATCTTTCAGCTATTCTTTGCTATTTCTTTATATCCTATCCAATCTTCTGACTTGCCACTCACCTGTGTGCAATTATATGCCTCTGCTTTCAGTTTGCTACTATCTTTAACTTGTTTATTAGTCATGGTGTGCACTTCCCTAAGAATCTTTGTTTCTCTCTGGAATCTACTTTTTCTGAGTATTCGGAAATATCTTAAATATTTGTTGATCATACTGAGATAGTAAACAAGGGAAATTCATTCAGGAAAGGACATATATTAAAGGTAAACAAAATTGTAAATACTTCGCAAAATATTCTGAATTTGTAAAGCCTCATTTCTCTTCAGATTGCTATTGTTGAATAAGACAACATACGCTCATAAAACCAGATTTCCCTCAAGAGATCAGAAACTGAACAGTAATAACATTGATTGTAAACTATTGCAAATGCTGAAAGGTATTTAATATGCATCAAAATGCTGCATTATTAGAAGAGAATTAGCTGAGTGGAAAACTGCAGCACATACTTAGGAACGGTACACTTAACTGCACAACCCTTGATTATCGAAACCACTCAACTATCAGAATCAACCCGTGTCCGCTGAACATTTTAGGTTGTAATTAAAGGCTTCCAGTTTTCTGAACTCTTCATTTAGCAAACAAATCCTTTGTTTCTGAAGGAGTGCAATTGAAAGTGAACCAGAATAAATACTCCTTAAAGCTTGATAATTGAACTCTTTGAATTTTGAAGGGTCTTTCCAGTTTCCTTTCACAATGAAGGTGTACATAAAGTGGAAAATAATTTTCAAAAAACATCTGGTGAGTAGTGCTACAAAATAAAACTAACATTGTTTATATGATAGAGGATTGGGAATTATGCCATCTTAAAATATACAGAAGTATCTCATAGGGAAATAAGACGGAAAACAATTTTACTCAAAAGACAGACCATGCTCACTTTTTAAATTATGCAGATTAGCAAAGTCCCATGATACTATTGGAATATTTGAGGTCAAGGTGGGTTCAACCCAATTTAATATTTGAACTGGTAGTGTTGTCAACATCCACATATTGAGGAGACCTGATTTATCATTGAATTTATACTCACTTATTAAAATTATATCAATGCACAGGAAGAGGTGAAGAATGAGATATAAAATGCAAGTTTTTAAAATATTTACATGAAGTAAAATGCTTTTCATCGGAGACAAGTCTATATTTGATTCAAATATTAAACATAAAACTAGAAGGCAGGAGAACAAAAATAATAAACTTCAAACATAATTGTAAATTGGAAGGATATTTTCGACCCACATAACAGTTATTCATTTGGAATAAACTTTCATCATACTCAAGTCATGCTTAATTGGCCAACTCATTTGGATAAAATACTGTCTGTAAGAACAGTATTGACATTTAGATTGTGGAGTGCGGTCTGCTGTGATGAAATAGTGTGTGCTGTTGGGAACAAAATCAGTTTATTGTACAACGTAAATCTTCTTAGCCTTTTTTCTAATTAGGAAAACTCTGCTCAAGAAATCAATTTGTATCATTCTTCATCACGTGAGTAAAATAAAATACTGAGAATGTTGGACTGAAATTTCTCAAAATGAGCTAAGCATCATTTTCAGGGAGTTTTCATGCATGGTTTCTCTGCTGCTCATCTCATTGATAAGAGAGAAGACCCATGATGCTCTAATTTCTAAATGAGATGGAACTAGATAATCAGGCAAGGCAAATATTGAGGATATAAAAAGTGATTTTAGGGAGTTAGTGTGGAAGCTGCAGAGCAGGACAAACAGAGTAGTGTTCTCGGGTTTATTACCGGTGCCACGAGAAGCGAGGAGAGGAACAGGGAGCGGGCGCAGCTTAACACATGGCTGCGCAGCTGGTGTAGGAGGGAGGGCTTCAGATATGTAGATAATTGGGATGCCTTCTGGGGAAGGTGGGACCTGTACATGAAGGACGGGTTGCACCTGAACTGGAAGGGGACCAATGTCCTGGGTGTAAGGTTTGCTCGAGTGGTTCAGGAGGGTTTAAACTAATATGGCAGGGGGGTGGGAACCTGAGCTAAATACCGGTGGTGAGAGTTGATGGAGGTGAGGCAATATCAAGAGGCAGCACAGCCAGTGGGAAGGAATTTCCTGGGAAATAACCAAGGGATCGGTTAAAGTTTGTTTGCTTTAATGTAAGGAGTATCAGGAATAAAAGTGATGAGCTTAGAGCATGGATGCTATGATGTTGTGGCCATAACAGAGACATGAGTTTCTCAGGGGCAGGAATGGTTGCTGGATGTTCCAGGATTTAGAACATTTAAAAAGAATAGGGAGGAGGGAAAAAGAGGAGGGGGTGTAGCACTGCTAATCAGAGAGGGTATCACAGCTACAGAAGTTACCATTGTCAACGAGGGTCTGCCTACTGAGTCAGTATGGGTGGAAATTAGGAACAGTAAGGGAGCAGTCACCTCATTAGGGGTTTACTATAGGCCCCCCAATAGCAGCAGGGAGATTGAAGAAAGCATAGGTCGGCAGATTTTGGAAAAGTGTGAATGTAGTACGGTTGTTGTAATGGGTGACTTTAACTTTCCCAATATTGATTGGAACCTCCTTCGAGCAGATGGTTTGGAAGGAGCTGTTTTTGTAAGGTATGTTCAGGAGGGTTTCTTAACTCAGTATGTTGACAGGCCAACGAAGGGAGAGGCCATTTTGGATTTGGTGCTCGGCAATGTGCCAGGGCAGGTGTCAGATCTTGCGGTGGGAGAGCATTTTGGTGATAGTGACCACATCTGCCTCACATTCTACATAGCTATGGAGAAGGAGAGAAGCAGGCACAATGGGAGGATATTTAATTGGGGAAAAGGAAACTATGATGTTATCAGACATGAGTTGGGAAGCACGGACTGGGAGCAATTGTTCCATGGAAAGGGCACTATAGACATGTGGAGATTGTTTAAGGAACAGTTGTTGCGAGTGATGCATAAATGTGTTCCTCTGAGACAGGCAAGAAGGGGTAAGATAAAGGAACCTTGGATGATGAGTGCGGAGGAGCTTCTCGTCAAAAGAAAGAAGGCAGCTTACGTAAGGTGGAGGAAGCTAGGGTCTTGCTCAGCTCTAGAGGACTACAGGCAGATGAGGAAGGAGCTCAAAAATGGTCTGAGGAGAGCCAGGAGGGGGCACGAAAAAGGCTTGGCAGGAAGGATTAGGAAGAATCCAAAGGCATTTTACACATATGCGAGGAATAAGAGAATGATCAAAGAAAGAGTAGGGCCGATCAGGGATAGAGCTGGAAATGTGTTGCTGGAAAAGCGCAGCAGGTCAGACAGCATCCAGGGAACAGGAGAATCGACGTTTCGGGCATAAGCCCTTCTTCAGGGCTTTTCCAGCAACACATTTCCAGCTCTGATCTCCCGATCAGGGATAGCATAGGGAACTTGTGTATAGAGTCTGAGGAGGTAGGGGAAGCCCTAAATGGGTTTTTTGCTTCTGTCTTTACTAAAGAAAAGGACCTCGTAGTGAATGAAACCTTTGAAGAACAGGTGTGCATGCTGGAATGTTAGAGATTGAGGAAGCTGATGTGCTGAAAATTTTGTCAAACATTAAGATTGACAAGTCGCCAGGGCCAGACCAGATTTGTCCTCAGCTGCTTTGGGAAATGAGAAATGTAATTGCTTCGCCACTTGCGAAGATCTTTGCATCCTCGCTCTCTACCAGAGTCGAACCTGAGAACTGAAGGAAGGCAAATGTAATTCCTCTCTTCAAGAAAGGAAATAGGGAAATCCCCAGCTATTACAGACCATTAAGTCTCACGTCTGTCGTCTGCAAGGTGTTAGAAAGGATTCTGAGGGATAGGATTTATGACCATCTGGAAGAGCATGACTTGATTAAATGCAGTCAGCACAGCTTTGTGAGGGGCAGGTCATGCCTCACAAATCATATTGAGTGCTTTGAGGATGTTACTAGACAAGTTGATGAGGGTCGAGCTGTGGATGTGGTGTATATGGACTTCAGCAAGGCATTTGATAAGGTTCCCCATGGTAGGCTTGTTCAGAAGGTCAGGAAGAATGGGATACAGGAAAAGTTAGCTGTCTGGATACAGAATTGGCTGGTTGAAGAAGGCAGCAAGTGGTAGTGGAAGGAAAGTATTCTGCCTGGAAGTCTGTGGCGAATGGTGTTCCACAGGGCTCTGTTCTTGGGCCTCTACACTTTGTAATTTTTATTAATGACTTGGATGAGGGGATTGAAGGATGGGTCAGCAAGTTTGCAGACGACACAAAGGTTGGAGCTGTCGTTGACAGTATAGAGGGCTGTTGTAGGCTGCAGCGTGACATTGATAGGATGCAGAGATGGGCTGAGAGGTGGCAGATGGAGTTCAACCTGGATAAATGAGAAGTGATGCATTTTGGAAGGTCGAATTTGAAAGTTGAGTACAGGATTAAAGACAGGATTCATGGCAGTGTGGCGGAACAGAGGGATCTTGGGGTGCAGATACATAGATTCCTTAAAATGGCCACCCAAGTGGACAGGGTTGTTAAGAAAGCATATGGTGTTTTGGCTTTCATTAACAGGGGGATTGAGTTAAGAGCTGTGAGATCTTGTTGCAGCTCTATAAAACTTTGGTTAGACCGCACTTAGAATACTGTGTCCAGTTCTGGTCGCCCTATTATAGGAAAGATTTGGATGTTTTGGAGAGGGTTCAGAAAAGATTTACCAGGATGCTGCCTGGAAGGGAGGGCTTATCTACGAAGAGAGGTTGACTGAGCTCGGACATTTTTAATTGGAAAAAAGAAGGAAGAGAGGGGACCTAATTGAGGTATACAAGATAATGAGAGGCATAGATAGAGTCGATAGCCAAAGACTATTTCCCAGTGCAGAAATGACTAACATGGGGGGTCATAGTTTTTAGCTGGTTGGAGGAAAGTATAGAGGGGATGTCAGAGGAGGGTTCTTTACGCAGAGAGTTGTGAGAGCATGGAATGCGTTGCCAGCAGCAGTTGTGGAAGCAGGGTCATTGGGGACATTTAAGAGACTACTGGACATGCATATGGTCACAGAAATTTGAGGGTTCGTGCATTAGATTTACCTCACATGAGGATCAATGATCGGCACAACATCGTGGGCTGAAGGGCCTGTTCTGTGCTGTACTGTTCTATGTTCAAGTAGGTGCAAAATGATAGAGAACTCGGAAAGCAAGCTAAGAGCCCTGAGAGGAGGATGCAGAGGGACATAGATGTTTAAGCAACTGGACAAATTGGACAACATTTTAATCAGTAAGACAACCGAAGATTTTAGGCAAAAGGCAGGAAACTGGAGTTGAGGATTATCAGATCAGCCATGATCTCATTGAATGGTGGAGCAGACCCGATGGGCTGAATGGCCTACTTCTATTCCTACATCTGATAGTCTTATTGTGCACCTTGTTGTATTCTAATGTGTGAGATGGATACCTGTCTCTGTGTACAAAGAAACAGAATTACAAAGTAAAGCTTTGTTGTGCTCCAAAGTATTGTTGTGGTGAACTTATGTTGTAATTAAGTCTGGAACTCGCCATGTTGACTTGGTGAGGCCAGTGCTGGTTTGATTTGAACCTTTGTAGGCAGCAGTGATGGAAGGGGCCTGGCAATCACTGCCCTTGGCTTGTTAGAGAATGCGGGCCAGAGAAACAGTCCAGCACTGACCTTCATGTCGGGATTTGACCTTATCTAATATTGCTCCATTATCTGTGAAAACAGCAACTTAGACCATCAGACTCAGGAGCAGAATTAAGCTATTCAGCCCAACCAGTCTGCTCTACCATTTGCTAATTGCTGACAGGTTTCTCAATCCCACTTTCCTGCCTTCTTGCCATAACCCTTGATCCCCTTACTTAGCAAGAACCTATCTATCTCTGTTTTAAAAACACTCAATAATTTGGCATCCACAGCCTTCTGCGATGATGAGTTCCATCGATTAACCAGCCTCTGGCCGAAGAAATTCCTCAACATCTCAGTTTTAATGGGTTGTCCTTTCACTCTGAAGCTGTGCTCTGGGGTCCCAATCTCTCCTTTCCGTGGAAATATTTTCTCCATGTACACTCTATCCAGGCCACTCAACTATTTTCTAAGTTTCAGTACTTGTATATCAATGAGGCAATATTAGTTAATAATGAGGTGTTAATTCATACAAACAGGTCCCTTGCTGCTCATGAGTGAGATTCTCATTGAATCGATCAAATTAAACACGCAAAATCAGAACTTTGATTTTCTCAATGTTGAAAATGAGATTTTACCATTTTCTCTCCATTTCACCAACTAACTCATTATTTCTCCCATCATTCAGGACCTGGTAACATACAGCTTATCTTCATAATTTAATACAAAATTATTGAAACTTTACATGACAAAGATTGCAGCTATTGAACCAAAGCGTGGAATCATGATTTTAATGCAGAAAAACTCAAGGTTTTAAATTCATCTTGGGAAATAGTATAAAAAGGCCGATGGCAAATAGCCATCGAGTTGGACTTTCTATTCTATTGACTTGTATTCATTTTAACTGCTTTATCATTCTTTTTTGTCTAAGGTTGAAATGAAGATGCAAATTCAGATAAATATCCTTTTCAGAGATAGAAATAAACATTTAAATGTGTCACATCACCACCATTGTCAAACTAAAGCCAAACTAAAGAAGAAGAGGAGGAATAAATAGAATCTGTATTTACTTGCTGCTTTATCAAGTCTCTCAGAAATATTCAGAATCACTTTACAAACAATACATTCCTTTGAAGATTGTTATTAAGCGGGCCAACGCAACAAGGATTGCACAGAGCAAGATCCCAGAATCAGCAATGTTAATGACTAATTTATCAAACATTAAAAGTACTGGCTGAAAGAAGAATATCGACCAAGAAAGGAGAAGAACTTGCTTCTTCTCCTTCAACTTTTGTGCATTTGAACAAATCCCACACCTTCCTCTAATTATGCAGCATTCCTTTCATCACAATGTTGCAGCCTAACTTTGGGTTGCGAGTTTTTTTGAGATTTGAATTCATAACCTTCAGAAAAAGAAATGTATGTGCTCCTAAACGAGATGAATCTAATTAATAGTGATTATCAAATGTTTTGTTGAAACAGTTTAGAATATCAGAACTCAAGGTCTGTCAGTAGACATTGCCTTGCAGAAAGTTTTTTATTTTGATTGTACATAACTTACTATCTAACTTCTAAAACAATATTCAATAGCCAAACTATCAAAGGGGAGGGAAGATGTCTGTACATGTTGACAGTTCATGTCTATGTTGATGGAAGTTATTAGTACACTTTAGAGCATCTCAAGGATAATTTTAGCAATCTGTTTTCATGAAGCATTGTTTTATATTATGCAAATAAAGAACATTTGTCTGCATGCCACAGTGATAGTAATTGAAGGGCAGACGTTTTAAATTTACTTTAATAACCTTCTGACATGTTTGTAATTATAATTTATAAATTACCTCAAGATATCTACTTGAAGCTATAGTGATCATTAAGAATATGTCATCACCTAATTTTGGTTAAGAGAGGGTTACTCTCAGTCAATTAATCTGGTTCTCCTGCCTTCTGAAGAGTAATTTTCTGTAATAGAAAAGACGTGGAATCTGCCTAAATTGACAATCATTGATGCAGAGTGATCAAACACTTGGCACTGCTTAATAACAGTATCACTGATGACAGCCAGTGAACTCTTAAAGCACACTGCTGCTCACAATCCAGGAGCAAAACAACAACTGTCCTATTATTCATAACATTTTCTGAAAAGGAATTGATACAAACCTACACTGGGCAGATCAAACAAAACACCAGAAGGTTTGACTTTGGTCTGAACTTTCAAACTTTTTTTTAAAATAGCCAGCAGTAGGGAAACTAACAAACCTGGCCTGAAAACTATTTCTCCCTTGTATATATCATCAAGAAACTTACTCAGGGGGAGAACTGGTGAAAACACTGGAAAGAAAGTGAATCATTGGAGATAGATTTTTTCAAGGTAGAAATAATAAATATAATTTTGGAAATATTTCAATTTGTTACACAAAGGAAACAGGTTTCAAATGTAGATGAATAATATTTTTTCAGAATCATCAGCCCCACATATCACATGGACTCTATCCCATGAGCATTGTTTTTAACTAAGGTGGAAGTTTGATGTTCTCTGTGCTATTGATCCTAATTAGTTGGGACACAGGAGTCACTCTCACACCTCAGTTGTTCAGAAGGATGCAGGTTCAAGTCCAACTCCATTGTAGTGAGCACTAGGATCAAGGCTAATATTCCATTTTTCAGAGATGCTGCTTTCTGAGAGATGTTAAACCAAAGGCTTGACTACCTACCAAACCAGGAGAAAGTGAGGACTGCAGATGCTGGAGATCAGAGCTGAAAATGTGTTGCTGGAAAAGCGCAGCAGGTCAGGCAGCATCCAAGGAGCAGGAAAATCGACGTTTCAGGCATAAGCCCTGAAGAAGGGCTCATGCCCGAAACGTCGATTCTCCTGCTCCTTGGATGCTGCCTGACCTGCTGCGCTTTTCCGGCAACACATTTTCAGCTACCTACCAAACCAGGCATTCAAAAAATCCCATTACATGTTTTAGATAATGATCAGGGAAGGTCTCCCTGTTCTCTTGGCCCAGTTTTGTTTATCCCTCAATCAACGTCACTGAAACAAATGATTGTGGATATTGGAAATCTGAAACAAAATTAGAAATTGCTGGAGGCTGCCAGATCTGCTGAGATTCCCCAGAAATTTCTGCATTTGTCACAGAAACACAATTGCTTGATTACTATCACATTGCTGATCCTCTCCAGTTTTCAATGTACTTGGTTAATGGGCAAATGCTGAACGTTTCAAAATGAAAAAAGTTATTGGAACAAAGTTCTTTTGAGTTTGTTAGCACTTTTCTTACATACAGAAACAAATTCTCTTTTTGTTCCATGTGTAACATTTCATCCTTACTGTATCTAATTGTTTGAAATCAATCCTCATCTCACCATATCCTGTCCTCAATGATTTATTTACACTGACTCCCAAAACTTATCTTGTCTCAATGTTTTTAATTACTGCCTTTTCATTTCTCTTTACTGGAATTATGCACAACAATGAGAATATGTTTCTGTTCTCAATAAAATGTAGAAAGGAACTAAATCACTACACCAATTAATCTCAGCAGATTATATTGTGCTTTAAGAATCTGTTGTGTGGGAGTGTGGTTCGACTATTAAGTGATTGTACTTTGTTTTATAGAAAACTGCAAGCTTTTTCTATATTTTTACAACATGATTTGTTTTCTCCTTTAATGTCACAGATCATGGCAAAGATTTACCATGCTGCTTCAGGGACATTTTCAGCTCCCAAACCCACATTCATAGCTCAGGCACTTTCATCTACATTTTTGAAGGGTCTAACCGAGCAATGGCAGAGAGTAGCTGAAGTTCTAGCAGAGGAGGTAAGCTCCTAAAGCTGAGGGCTGCCTAGTGAAGCCTCCAGCAATAACACATCAGCATCCTGACCAGCTGAGGAGGGAGTTTCTTGATGAAGGAGGAGAGGGAACCTCAACATGAGACACTCTCTGCATCAAAGATCTTTTTTTTTAACATTTTGAGCACCCACGGTTATGATCACAGATGGCCGACCTGACAATGGGATACCCTGCTGTTGCTGGGTGACCAGGATTGGTGTGGACGTTCTGAAGAAGGGTCAATGGACCTGAAACATTAACTCTCATTATGTCCACATATGCTGCCAGATCTGTTGAGCTTTTCCAGTAATTTCTGTTTTGTTTCTGATGTGTGTGGGGTCCCACAGCCCGGCTCTACATGAGGCAGCCATGGAGTCCAGGCTCATGTCTCTTGCCTGGTTTCTCAATTGGAAATCCCAGGTAGTGCGGGAACTTTGTCAGTCCTGTAATGGGCTCTAATTGCCTTCAAGTGTCTACAAGTGACTTCTATCTTCACCATGTCAGCATGCCAGTCATTGGTGCAGAATTTCAGCTTCATCTACCTTCATTTCCAGCCCTGACCCAGTCAGCCCAATGTGATTGGAAAGATTGTTGAATCTGGAAAAATATTCATCTATAAAGTTTCAAAACTAAGGATCACAAAGAGATGGAAGAGAAGTTGAGATGGGCGGAAACGTTAGAAAATTTAGAAGATAAAATGCAAAGTTATAGCTCATAAATTAAAAGGGGCAGGATACAAAATTGGTTGAGTGACAGGAAACAGAGAGTAGTGGTTAATGGATATTTTTGGACTGGTGGAAGATTTCCTATTCTATTCTTGTCTGGTATATGGGCATCGCTGGCAATGCCAGCATTTATCGCCCATCTCGAATTGACTTTGAACTGAACGAAGTGCTCAGTCACTCCAGACAGCTGTAATGTCTACAGTGCAACCTCGATTATCCGAAAATCAATTATCTGAATTTCGGATTATCCGAGCAAGATCTCAAGGTCCCGATGCTTGGTTAAACTCTGTTATCCAAACATTCAATTATCCGAACAAAATACTCCCCACCCGTGTTGTTTGGATAATCGAGCTTGCCTTGTAAATCATATCGCTATGGTAAGCCAGACCAGGAAGGATGGCAGTTTCTTTCCCTGAATAATTCCCTGGATAATTGAATCCCTACAGTGTGGAAACAAGCCATTCTGTCCTCCGACTCCACACGGACCCTCCAAAGAGTAACTCATCCAGACCAATTCCACCTACCCTATATTTACCCCTGACTAATGCACCTAACCTACTTATCCCTGAACACAATGGGCAAGTTTGCAAGGCAATTCACCCTAACCTGCACATCTTTGTATTGTGGGAGGAAACCAGAGCACCTGGAGGAAACCCACACAGACACGGGGACTATGTGCACACAGACCAATATTTACTCCAGACTTTACTCAATACAAATTTCACTATCTGCCATGACGGGTTTAAAACTCAAGTCTCTAGAACGTTCTGGAATCTGGGATCGGGGCATTTGCACTATGTCACCACCTCCCCAATTAATGAAGCACATCTTTCTCTTTATTAAATTTTCTGAACAAAAATAATTGATGATTTTTATATCCTGTGAGAGATATTTGTATCTTTAATCGGCAGCACTGGGCAGAGACTGTGCATCTCTGATTGGCAAATCTCACAGTTAGCATACAAAACTGGTCCAGATGCTGATTACAGGGCTTCTTGTGGCACTGTACAGTGAAACTTTTGTTGCGACATCAGCAGAATAACTCCTGTGGAGGCAAAATGTACAAAAACAGTGTGTCTCCCTGGAGGATGCTGGAAAGCAACATAGATCTCTGAGTATCTCCTGCCAGATAGAAGAGTTTATTTGTAGATTTTTCCTTTGGAATATTTTGTTAGGAACATTATATACTGAAACTACAACAGCAATGTTCCCTCAGGAGATAAATTGCTTCCTTTTGTTCAGACCTGACCCTGCTTTTTTCAAACCTTTCTTTCAGAGAGGTTCTTTTACAAAAGTGTTCTGCACCAACTACTTAATTTGCAGCTCAAAGATTGAAATAAAATTTCTAAAAACCCTTTATATTAATCAATACCTGAGATATTGATAATGATACTTACATGGGTTTGTATTTTCAAAATATATAATTAACTAAAAGCAGGAAGACATCTGCATGGAAAGTAACAGGTGAAAGTGTCAGATGAACATTCTTTCTGACATTGAGTATAACCTTAGAATATGCTTGATGGAAAATTGCTCTGTCTGCAATTTTAATCACATGTAAATCACTCGGCTGTTTCTATAATAGGATTGATTTGGCAGACAATCAAAATGCATCCTCCTGCCCTTTCAATTTTTAAAATCATGCTTTTACAGGTGTTGAAAAAGATCTTTCTCTGATAGCCACAATCTTGAATTTTGCTGCATTAATTTTTCAAATTAAATGAAATGTGGTATGCATATCTCTTTCCCATTGTCATTAATCTGGAATAATTTCACTGAAACACACAACCGCAGCAATGTTAAAAATAGGAACTGTAGTCTAATTATGCCAATGTATATTGTAGCCATATGTGCTGAACTGGCAATGTCAATGTCCTTTCAATTGCTGGGCACAGAAAAGGAAAAAGTATCCTGGGTCTTTGGCAGACTCTATGGTGACATTATTATTAAACTAAAGCGCTGGCAATTTTCTGCTTTTGCATTTGGCAGCCCAGGAAGTCCACCCATTAAATGAATAACAGGAAACGGTGGGCTGAAGGGTGTGAAGTGGAAACTCCAAGCCAAAGAGTTTAAACAGAACTGATTTAAAAAAATATAAACATACCACAATACAACTTCATTAGACAAACATTTTCTAATCAAAGCACCAGGAATGATAATAGCTAGTGCCTCCAGATGTGTCTTCTGGCGATTGACTAGAGTTCACTTTGTACACCAACACTGTTGGTGGTGTGTGGTTTATCAGTACAGAGTACTATTTTGAGAAGTTATTTATGTCTATTTTCCTTTGCAACAGAAAAATGGAAACATTTGTTCAGCATCACTGCTTCCCTCACCCTCATTATCTTCCTCTGTATTGGTTTTAGCATCAGTTCATGGCCAAGCTCTTTCAATAAAACTTGCAAAGAGAAACAGAAACAGAGAAATAGAAACAAAAACAGAAACTGCTGGAAAATCTCAGCAGGTCTGGCACCATCTGTGCAGAGAGATCAGAGTTAATGTTTCTGGTAGAGTAACCCTTCTTCAGAACTTTTGTTTCTGATTTCCAGCATTTGCAGTTCTTTTGGTTTTTATTGCATAAGAGAAAGCTGTTTATGCTAGCTGCAAGTCTTCACTAATTTCCAACAGTTTCTAACTGATCACAGTGTTTATATTGCACCAGGTGATAGGTCGTTACGCTACTATGTCCACCATGATCACCCAAAATTTATCCTACAGTGCAGGACAAAGACGTGAAAGTGATAGCAAGATAGCACATGGAGGCAAAAGGAATGGACAAGCTCTCCTCTCATCATCTGCTGGTGGCTGTATAAGACTGTAGCCTGTCCAATTGTTGGAGAATGGTTTATGGACGTGGAGAAATCAAAACACCAATAATAGCACCCAATGAACCATGCAAACACAGAGAGAGAACCACTTCATTGCTCATCCCCACTGCTGCAGATGGTCCCTTACTGAAGGAACTGAAGGTGACAGGAGCTGTAGTACCTCCGTAGAGGAGAGAAACAAAATGACGAGCAAAAAGTTTACAGGAAATGAGTCACCTGGTAATGCCCACATATCCCTGCAAAATATAACTTTAATGTGTGGCTTGACCTATGGAAAGAACAAATTGGATTGCAACACCAGATGGTCGATCGCATTAACCGATCTTTGGTTTTCCTTCACATATAAATTGATCTCTTATTTTGATCACTGTCTTCATGTCTGGACTTCACTTGATGTGGTTATCAGATAATATTGTGTTGAAGTCAACAGTTGACTAAATACAAAATGAAAATGAAGCACTTGACAACAATCAGTCCTGTTAAGCCATCATGATGACTGAAGTACAATAATATCTTTGATGTTTGCTCCACACCCAACCTTATTAAAACCATAAGGAGATATGAGAAACTGTATAGTTTGCAGAAAGACAGGCTTCTTTTGTTAGAATTATAATACAAACAGATCATCACAGAAAATGTATTAGACAAATAGAAAACAGGTGTAAGAGGGATTTTGTTTTACCTCAGGTCGATGACCAACTTCAATATAGGCACAGACTGGGTGAAAGGCTCCAGTTCCACAGGCATACAGGTGGCTTTGGTTATAAGGCTGCAGAACCCGGATGAAGTTTGCACATTCTTTCTGTGTGAGAGATAACATGGAAGGAATTCAGGGGTCAATGCAAGTTGCTCTGTGGAACTATCTTCAGCTCAAATTATTTCTTGAATGGTACTGACTATTCCAGGAATACATTCTGGCAACATTAAGTCTTTCAGTTTCAATAGTATATCAGGTTTACTCCTTACATAGAACATTGAACAGTACAATACAGGAACAGGCCCTTTGGCCCATCATGTCTGAGACAACACATGATGCCAATCTAAACTAATCCCATCTACCTGTACATGGTCCTTATCCCTGTATTCCATAAGATCATAAGACCATAAGACATAGGAGCAAAATTAGACCATTCAGCCAATTGAGTCTGCTCCACCATTTGATCATGACTAATTTACTCAACCCCATTCTCCTGCCTTCTCCGCATAGCCCTTGATCCCCTTTCCAATCAATAACCTATTCTTCATTAATAAAAGCAAATTACTGCGGATGCTGGAATCTGAAACAAAAGAGATAATGCTGGAAAATCTCAGCAGGTCTGGCAGCATCTGTAAGGAGAGAAAAGAGCTGACGTTTCAAGTCTAACTGACCCTTTGTCAAAGCAGTTAGACTCAAAATGTCAACTCTTTTCTATCCTTACAGATGCTGCCAGACCTGCTGAGATTTTCCAGCATTTTCTCTTTTGGTTACCTATTCTTCATTGTCTTAATTACACTCAGTGCCTTAGTCTCCATAGCCCTTTGCAGCAATGAGTTCCAGGCACTTACCACCCTCTGTATAAACAAACTTGCCTTAGATATCCCCCTTAAACTTTTCCCCTCTCTTTAAAATTATGCCATCCTGGAAAAAAGACTCTATCCATTCCTCTCATCATTTTATATATTTCCATCAGGTCATCACTCAGCCTTCAACGTTCTAGAGAAAACAACCCAAGTTTGTCCAACCTTTCCTTGTATCTAATACACTTCAGTCCAGGAAACATCCTGGTAAACCATTTCTGTAAGCTCTCCAAAGCCTTCATATCCTTGTGACCAGAACTGCAAACAAAAGTGCAAAAGCCACCCAACTAATGTCTTTCTTGTCAACTTTTATACTCAATGCCTCAATCGATGAAAGCAAGCATGCCATATATCTACTTTACCACCTTATCCAACTGTATTGTCACTTTCAGGGAGCTATGGACTTGCATCCTAAGATCCCTCTGTATATCAGTGTTCCAAAAAGGCCTGCCATTTACTGTATAGTTTCCTATTGCTTTATATTCCTATAGTTTCCCGAAATGCATCACTGCACATGTCCACATTAAACTCCATCTGCCATTTCTTCACAAAAACACTTTCCAACTGCTCTATATCCTGCTTTATCCTTTAAGAAACCTCCTCACTCTGCACAACTTGTCTTATAATAAATAATGCAAAGCTGGAAAATGGTGAGTCTGATGTCAGTGATGGGTAAGTTGAGAGATAGTAGTTACATGTCCATTCTTATTGCCTATAATAGCTTCAAAATAAAACTACCTGATGAAGCTATGTCTAATAATAACTCCACAGTCTAACAATGCACACAAAATAAACATCAGAACCATAAGGAGATATGATCACTATTGTTTTCATAGAGATAAACATTGCACTGTCTTGGCTTGGCTGATACAGATATTGACACAGATCAGCCTGCCACCTACACTAAAAACTTTGATTTGGAGAAATCAACTATTTTTAAGGGAAAATATTGCTGTCAATTATATTGCCATCTGGGATTTTATGCTTAAGGCACAGCTGTTGGAATGTAGAAGAGTTGCACAGATGGTGAATATATTTTCAACGTAGCCAATTCACCAGGCAGCTGATCGATTGCTTACACAGTAGTCCAGACCTACTTGAGAACTTGTAGCTTTGTCCTAGTCTGTTCACAGTGTAGCCTGTTATTACAGAGATGAGTTGCCGGGAAGTTGCAGCAAAACTATGCAATAGAACCCTCTCCTGGGCAGTGCAACTGAACCACATCCATAACCCACCACTTAATAAATAAATGACAACTGCAAATGTGCTGTTTCATTGCGGCCTTGATCACTCCTGCTTCTTAGACTGAACCAGAACCTGCTGATGAGTAAAGGCTTTTTAATTAAAGGGCAAAGATGAGAATATTTTATTGAAAGCGTCAGCATAGCAGTAAAATAACGAGAGTTAATACAACATAACAGCACTGTATTTAGTCAAATAGACAAAATATGAGTGATAAGCTGCAGATTGTTTGATGGTGTAAGTATATTTGGAGAGACTTTAAAAAAAAGTGGGCAGCACAGTGTTTAGCACTGCTGCCTCACAGCGCCAGAGACCCGGGTTCAATTCCCGCCTCAGGCGACTGACTGTGTGGAGTTTGCACATTCTCCCCGTGTCTGCGTGGGTTTCCTCTGGGTGCTCCGGTTTCCTCCCACAGTCCAAAGATGTGCAGGTCAGGTGAATTGGCTATGCTAAATTGCCCGTAGTGTTAGGTAAAGGGGTAAATGTAGGGGAATGGGTGGGTTGTGGGTCGGTGTGGACTTGTTGGGCCGAAGGGCCTGTTTCCACACTGTAAGTAATCTAATCTAATCATGGATGCAAACGTTCATTAGGTAATCTAATGTAAGAAAAAAATATTTATAATTTTCGTGCATTTTGTCCCATTGCTCAGATTATTATAAAATAATAAATAACTTGCTGGATGGCACAAGTACTGAGATAATTGGTTGATCCAGGTGATGATAAGGAACTGTGGAAGCACTCAGCCAGTGACAGTGATACCAGCAGTGAATCTGCAAGGACAAAGCCCAACAAAGTCCTGTGCATTGCCCTGTGAGAACATTGGGTGCATAACAGAATAGTCTCACCTAAAATGTCAATTTTTTTCTTGAAAGAAAAGACTTGTTGCAGATGTTAGACTTTAAAAATATGCCTACATAAATGTCAGTGAAAAATTACAATGGTAACTTCTCTAAAGATCTTTATTGGTTATCTCTTGTTGAATATCTACCAGAACCAGGAACAAGGCTGCAGAGGTTAAAGTGATGGTTACAATTACAAAAGGATCATTTATTAGCTTAACAGGGTATGTCAATCCTGAATAAAACCATTGAATTCTGTTATATTAGAGCACGGAGGGCAAAAAGACATGTTAGACCTTCAAGCTTGTTCCTTCCAGAGATGATGTATGTTCAAACAAGAATAAATCCTGCATTTCTACAGCACCTTTCATGATTACAGAACACCCCAAAGTTTGTTTTCACAGCCAATGAAGTGCTTTTTGTCAGACACACCATTGTAAAGTAGGAACCAGATAATTAGGCACTTAGCAGCGTAAACAGGTATCTCTGTTGGCTGATGATTCAGAAAATTTCACCCAGGTTGGGTTTGCTGATGAGTATCTGCCTCCAAGACCCACCATCATCAGCTGCTTGCCCAGCAGCAGTGGGCAGCTAATTAGCAGCAAATCGGTGGCAAATTTAGGGACAATTTTAAATGTTCATTTTAAGCTTTTGTTTTAATCTGCTTTAATCTTCAGAAACACAAACATCTTGAAACTCCCTTATGGTTTCACCACCTATAGTGACCATGCCTATCCCTCCCATCAGCCCAAAGCATCAAGTGTCCCCTTCCTGACACACTCACACCCTTTATTAGATGGGCTCCAAGAGAAAGCCTATCCATTGGCTGCCTCCAGGAAGATTATGCAGATCGGTTAATCTCAGAAATCTATGGTCCTCATGCTTCTTCAAACATTAAAGCACAAGTTTCCAGCCATGACTCCATGCCATTCGTGTACTGTCCAAGCGATAACATACAACTGTTCCAGATTTACAAGTTATCAAACAAAATAATAGTGTATTCATCTTTGCACCTTCACTTCTTGCTCAACAGAACTGAAATCACCCCCAACTATATATACCCAACAGCCCAAAGCCAACCTCAAAATGCTCACTTCACTTGCACATTTCCAGTATTATACAGATCATTGGAACTTCCAAATCTACTCTCGATCAGACAGAGGTCTACATTCCATTTGAAGTACACCGACAGCTGGTGCCTCTTGGATCCTATTCTGTGTAAACATTATTCTGTGGTCCACATACAGCTGGTTCTAATCTGATTTGCATGGCTCTTCAAGTTCTGTGCTCAACAACAGATCAAATAGTTTCAGTTACTTCCACAGACGGTGATTGTAGATGCAAAGTATTCAGCCTGGAGCTCGGTGACCAGTGATGTTCCACAGGGATCTGTTCTGGGACCACCTGCTGTTTGTGATTTTTAGAAATGACTTGGATGAGGAAGTGGAAGGGTGGGAGGGTGAGATAGTAAGTTTGCCGATGACACGGAGGTTGGTGTAATTGTGAATAATGTGGAGGGCTGTTGTAGGTTCCAATGGAATATTGGCGGGATGCAGAGCCAGGATGAGAAGTGGCAGATGGAGTTCAACCTGGAAAAGTGTGAAGTCATTCACTTTGGAAGGTCAAATTTGAAGGCACACTACATGGTTAAAGACAAGATTCTTAGCAGTATGGAAAATGGGGGGTCTTGGGGTCCATGTTCATAGATCCCTAAAAGGTTGCCACCCAAGTTGAGAGGGTTGTTAAGAAGGCGTATGGTGTGTTGGCTTTCATAAGCAGGGGAATTGAGTTTAAGAACTGCGAGGTTGCACTGCAGCTCTATGGAACCCTGGTTAGACCACACTTGGAATATTGTGTTCAGTTCTGGTCGCCTCATTATAGGAAGGATGTGAAAGCTTTAGAGAGGGTGCAGATGAATTTACCAGGATGCTGCCTGGACTGGAGGGCATGTCTTATGAAGAAAGGTTAAGGGAGCTAAGGCTTTTCTGACTGGAGCAAAGAAGGTTGAGGGGTGACTTGGTAGAGGTGTACAAGAGGCATAGATAGAGTGGATAGCCAGAGACTTTTTCCCAAGGTGGAAATGGCTTCCATGAGGGGGCATAATTCTAAGGTGATTGGAGGAAGGTTTAGGGGAGATGTTAGAGGTAGGTTGTTTACATAGAGAGTGGTGGGTGCATGGAATGCACTGCCAGCAGTGGTAGTAGAGTCAGTAACAGTATGGACATTAAGGCAACTCCTGGATAGGCACATGGATGATAGTAAATTGAAGGGTATGTCAGTTAGTTTGATCTTAGAGTAGGATACAATGTCGGCACAACATTGAGGGCCGAAGGGCCTGTACTGTGCTGTACTGCTCTATGTTCCACATCCTTTATCGTGAATTGAAACAAGTCCAGTTTGGGAAGTGTATTTGTGCTCAAAGCCCCAAAATCATTGCTATTGTTTTCTTCTGAAGCATCTTCAATAAATCCACATCCAGTACATGAATAGGCAGAAAGCAGGAAAAGATTTAAGAATTACAACATTGCAAAATTTAAATTTTTGTTTCTTTCCTGCTTAATTGAAGAATGGACAATCATGTGGTTTAGAATGATCCATGATTTTAAGTTTTGTTATAACTATTTTGATTTGAGTAACTTCACAGGTGTAAGGAAAGGCTAAAGGTAAAGTTCCCATACTCTTAGTGGACTGTTCTCTCATTGGAGAGAGATGACTGGTGGTGGTTTAACCTGAGAGTAACCACACCCCAAGTTAGGGGAGAGGTTGTGAAGGAGAGTCTTTCATGGGAACCTCAGCTGGTGTGGGAATTAAACCCATGCTGTATCCATTCTAAAGCAGAGCATTTCGCCCCTAATCGTTCCTGTTGAAGGAAACATGACAACAGAGGGCAATTGAAGTGTAACAAATAAACTTGCAAATGCTAAGTAACTTGGGGATGTAGTGGGGTAAATTTGTACTGAATATTAAAGAAGTTATTCACTTGAGTTCTGAAGAAGGGTCACTCAACCAGAAACATTAACTTTGGTTTCTCTCCATGGATGCTGCCAGACCTGCTGAGCTTTTCCTGCAATTTCTGTTTTTGTTTCTGATTTCCAGCATCTTCAGCTCTTTCAGTTTTTATTCAATTAAGGATGTACGAAAGTTGGCTAGGTCAATGAAATATCACACTTATTATATTTAATTGTATCTCACTGTAGTATTGAAACTTTGGTGAATTAATTACTTTGGTATTATAACCATTACTTTATGTTCAATATCACATATTCTCAACAAAATTCCTTCATTTTATAAAGTGTTATTAATACTAAATGTATTTTAGTTAATAAAGTTATACAGTCAGTTCAATCATATCTATGTGAATGAAGAGAGGGACAGGGAACAGGGAAATAATTAATCGTATCATATTATCTCCAGTTATTATGTCTACATTATATTTTGTAAGGCAAAAAACAAAAATAGGAAAATTGATGTAAAAATGTGTGTTCCAACTAGCATTATATCAGCTACACTTGAAAGGACCTGTCATTTTCTCAATGAAGAGAGTAGATTGCAACTGAATCCTCCTGAATTCCTCTGCACAAAGGAACTGCAGTTTTGATGCTCTGATCTTTTACAGAGTACAATAATGAACATTAACTCTGATTCCCTAGGCTTCTTTGATAGTTGGTTTGACAATCTTCAAGAATGCCATCTCTATATTGACCTGAACCATCTTTTCCTCTGATGTGCTTTGTACAATTAGGCAGGAACAAATTAATTTGTACTGAGAGAGCAGCTTTACACTTTGTTGAAGATACCAGACATTTCCTTTAACACTTACCAAAACGTCAAGGAAGTTTTCTTAATGATAATTGAAATGCTTTGGCTAGAAAAGGATTTACATAAATCACGAAACCAGTGACAGCCTACACGAACATTTTTAGGAGGTAACACTCAAGCTAATCCCCAGACAAATGTTGAAGATCTGTAACACTGATTAGGGAGTGTCATACAAGCTTTCCTGCCCAGTTATAAAAACACGAACACATCTGTACAAACATGCTCCATACAGAAGCAAATTGGAAGAGAATAAAGCCATCTGGATGAGTACAAGAGCAGCTGGATTTAACGTTTGGTACAATGTTTCGGGAAAATGCATTTAAATTCGGTTTTGAATTCCTTGACTACGATGCTAGTTAATTTATTATAGCTTTGGCTTAATTAACCTAAAATAAATTTGACAAAAGCATCTTAAAACCTGTTTGCTACAAGCAATCTCAACATCAGACAGAGAGGCGCACACACAAGCTGATTAAGTGTTTTCCATTCATTTCCCTTTCCATTTAATTCTCTCGCTGACAAACACAGCTTGGCCATCTGGGACTGGGTTACAATACACTTATCCTTTATTGCATTCTCTTCCATTGTGTGCCTCTGTTTGGACCCAGGCTTGGCTCTGTCAGTAATGCTGTTGTATCTGAGTTAAAAGATCATCACTTCTCCAAAGACTTGGGCACAAAATCCAGGCTGAAGTTTCACAGGGAATGCTGCACTGTCACGAGTGTCATTTTTAGACTGGACAGGAAACAAAATTTTAACTTTCAGCCAACACTGGTCTCAATCTGTTTGTGGAATTTTGCTGCATACAAATTGATCACTGTGTTCTCCACATTACAACAGTGAAAGATTTTATAAAAATGTGACTCTTTCTCTAGTTTTTTTCTACATTGTTCTGATGGCCTGATAGAAGTCGACAACCACACCCAAAAGATGCACAACCCTCAGTTTATCCTCACAGAAATGAGTATTTGCATTTGGGATTTGGGGATGGAGATAAACGAGTTGTTATATAGATGTGGTTATCTCCATTGACTGTATAGCTGGTGTGCAATACAAAGTGATGTCAACAGTATAAGTTGAATTCCCACACCAGCTAGGGTTACCACGAAGTACTGTCCTTCTCAACCTCTCCCCTGACCCGAGGCATGATGACCATGAAGTTTACTCACCACCAGTTGTCTATCTCTAATGAGGGAGGATGACAATGGCAGCTTCCCACCTTTTTAGAGGTAGCTGTACAGGATGATATAGAGCACAAGGCAGGAAGAGATGCAACTGACAACTCAAAAAACAGCTGCTAAACTGGGTGGTAATGAGGGACGGGGGATACCTCTGTGCAGAGCACAGTTGGAGAAGGTGGAATCTAAAAGTTTTGTTTACTGTCTCAGCTGAAAGATACCAGCAGTGGCAGTGCAGCAATCCATGTGAAATTTCAGCTTCTAAAGGAAAATTGCTTTCTGCAGACTACTAACTTCTTAACAGGCAATGTTACACAGTGAGTGTTTGTGATATAAACTGCTCTGTAGTGGCGAGAGATATAATCATGGCTTTTAGAAGGGAATTGTATCAGGAGCTGAAGACAAAGACATTTACTATGTTAAATGGCTGGGTAGTGGGAACAGGGAAGGTGTTCTTGTGTTGGATCAGAGTGGTGCTGGAAAAGCACAGCAGTTCAGGCAGCATCCGAGGAGCAGGAAAATCGAAGTTTTGGGCAAAAGCCCTTCATCCTCTATTCCTGATGAAGGGCTTTTGCCCGAAACGTCGATTTTCCTGGTCCTCGGATGCTGCCTGACCTGCTGTGCTTTTCCAGCACCACTCTGATCCAGAATCTGGTTTCCAGCATCTGCAGTCACTGTTTTTACTGAGTGTTCTTGTGTTGTCACAGTCATTATCTCCACATGTACGATGACACATCTACGATACTAAAGTAGACCAGTACACAGCACTTGATTCCTGAAGAAGGGCTTATGCCCGAAACATCGATTCTCCTGTTCCTTGGATGCTGCCTGACCTGCTGCGCTTTTCCAGCAACACATTTTTCAGCACAGCACTTTATCTCAAGATATATAGAATGGGCAGTCTGTGACTCCAACAACACTTAAAGGCTCTGGCCAAATAGCATCAAGCAGAACGTAGGGATGTGATTGTCACTGGCTGGGCCCAGATTATTGCCTTCCCTAGTTGCCCCTTGAGAAGGTGGGGGTGAGCTGCCTCCTTGAACCGCTGCAGTCCATCTGCTGTAGGTAGACCCACAATGCCTTTAGGGAGGGAATTCCAGGGTTTTGACCCAGCGACACTGAAGGAATGGCGATATATTTCCAAGTCAGGATGTTGAGTGGCTTGGAGCGGAATTTGCAGAAAATAGCGTTCCTGTATCCTTCTATCAGGCATCCCAGAGATGGAAATTCACAAAGTTAGGACAATATTACAATATTTCAAACTTAATTATGTTTGACAGACAAAGCATGGAGTATTCAACTGGTAGAAGGTAAGTTGATGTTAGGAAACATTTTTTTATGTTAAGTGATTTAATACCTGAACTAGTCTTAATGGATGGGATTGCAGAGATTTAAATGCATTGGGTTTTAGAGATTTCTGCCTAAGAATGAGTCAAAAGGATTGTTGAGCCTTCTGACCTGGTAACTTCTGCACTTACAATTAAACTACATCCGATATCATAAGACGTCATACTAATAATAGCTCAAAGAACCATTGCAACACAGCCCCAGTACAGAGCACACAGATTTGATAACTTACAGATGATCAGCCATAAACCTGGCTGCATTAGACTGCAGGCCATTTAACGGAAGCAAATGAACATGGAGCAAGTTAGAGATCGAGCCCAAATGTTGACAGGGTTGAGTTGCGTGGGTGGATGGAGTTCAGAATTTGGAAGAGGAAATTTGGTAGTTCTTGCAGATTTAATGCCACAGCATGCAATTCTTTACATTGCCAGGATCCTTGCTGTAATGTCAGCTGACTTGGCTTCAAATTAAGCATCAGCAGAAAGCACTTTTCCAGGACAAGGAAGACAGGCTACCGCCTGTAACTGGGAGCAGAGAGGGTGGTGGCAGGATCCTGAACCCTGAATCCAGGACTTTGGGGTAAGATACAGTGAGAGACCCACATGAAGGAGGATGGGAAACTGTTCGGTTAGGTAAAGCTCTCCTCCTTCGCTCAGCCAATAGCAGTGCTGGAAGGCGTTTTTTCCCTAAGCTGTCATCATCAACTCACCTGGAGGCGTCAGAGTCTCAAAGGCCCAGCAAATGAGGCAGACCATGTTTAAAGCTGGAAGACAGCTCTAATACAAGGTTGCCAGCCTGATGATAATATTTCATTGGGTAACTAGGCACCTGAAGTAGATTGGCTGCCTCCTTTGAACCCAGAAGTCAATGGAATGAAGATGAGCTGGTGTCACCTTTGAGATTTTGCTAAGTTTAACATCTGACTCAAATCATATTTTCTGGGAATTACAATTCACCCTGAATAAAATCAGAAATCTGAATAAAGAAACATAAAGTATGGAGGACACATGCAGATCCCAGCTAGCACAGGAAAGGAAAGGTTCACAACACATGCATTCAAAATAGTGCAAAATGTCACTGAAACAATACTGTTTTGTAGATACTAATTTGCCTTCTGTGGTCTGTTGTACAAGGAAATAGTTTCAAAAGGGTTAATGTTGAAGACTTCATTAAGTTCCACCCAATCTAATGATGTCATACAGCCTGGTGTCAAAATGGACAGAAACATCTCCCAGCAGCCTTATGGTCATTAAGATGACAGAAGAGTTATCAACTCTCTGTCTCATTTCTAACAGTGTAGCACCTCCTCTGTACTGATTCTAGCATAAAGAAGAACATAAAGGAGAACCCTAAAGCTTTCTATAGGTGTGTGAGGGATAAAAGGATGATTAGGGTGGGAATAGGGCCAGTCAAAGACAGAAATGGAAAGTTGTGTGTGGACCCTATGGAGATCAGAGAGGTGCAAAATGAATATTTCTCCTCTGTTTTCACTCAGGAAAAGGAGAATATTTTAGAGGAAAAGACTGAGATACGGGCTATTAGATGACAAGGGATTAAGGTTAGTAAGGAGGAGGTGTTATCAATTCTAGAAGGTGTGAAAGTAGACAAGTCCCCTGGCCGGATGGAATTTATCCAAGGATTCTCTGGGAAGCTAGGGAGGAGATGCAGAACCTTTGGCCTTGATCTTTGAGTCATCATTGTCTGCAGAGGATTGGAGGATTGCAAATGTTGTGACCTTGTTCAAGAAGGGCAGTAGAGTTTACCTAGGTAATTATAGACCTTACATTGTTGAAAACAATTTTTGGAAAGGATTATAAGAGATAGGATTTATAATCATCTAGCAAGCAACAATTTGATTGGAGATAGTCAACATGGATTCGTCAAGGGTAGGTCGTGTTTCACAAACCAGAAGTTTTTGAGAAGGTGAGCAAACATGTAAGGTAGGGCAGTTGATGTGGTATACATGGACTTCATTAAAGCCTTTGATAAGATTCCACATGATAGGCTGTTGGAGAAAATCTGGAGGCTTGCCACTGAGGGTGATTTAGTAGTTTGGGTTAGAAACTGGCTTTCTAAAAGAAGGCAGCGAGTGGTGGTTGATGGAAAATATTCAGCCTAGAGTCTGGTTACTCGTGGTGTGTCACAAGTATCTGTTTTGGGACCACTGCTATTTGTCATTTTTATAAATGACTCTGACGCAGGCATAGGTGGATGGGTTAGTACTAAAGTCGGTGGAGTAGTGGACAGTGTGGAGGAATGTTACAGGTTGCAGGGGACTTGGATAAACTGCAGAATTGGGCTGAGATGTGGCAAATGGAGTTCAATGCAGCTAAATGTGAGGTGATGCACTTTGGGAAGAATAACAGGAAGGCAGAGTACTGGGTCAATGGAAAGATTCTTGGTAGTGTGGATGTGCAGAGGGATCTTGGTGTCCATGTACATAGATCCCTGAAAGTTGCCACCCAGGTCAATAGCACTGATAAGAAGGCATACAGTGTGTTAGGTTTCATTGGTAGAGGAGGAGAAAGTGAGGACTGCCGATGCTGGAGATCAGAGATGAAAATGTGTTGCTGGAAAAGTGCAGCAGGTCAGGCAGCATCTAAGGAGCAGGAGAATCGACGTTTCGGGCATGAGCCCTTCTTCAGGAAGAACGGCTCATGCCCGAAACGTTGATTCTCCTGCTCCTTGGATGCTGCCTGACCTGCTGCGCTTTTCCAGAAACACATTTTCAGCTTCACTGGTAGAGGAATTGAGTTCCGGAGCTGTGATGTCATGCTGCAACTGAACAAAACGCTAGTGCGGCCACACTTGGAATATTGTGTACAGTTCTGGTCGCCCCATTACAGGAAGGATGTGGAAGCATGAGAAAAGGTGCAGAGGAGATTTACCAGGATGTTGCCTGGTCTGGAGGGAAGGTCTTATGAGGAAAGGCTGAGAGACTTGGGTCTGTTCTCATTGGAGAGAAGAAGGCTAAGAGGGGATTTGATAGAGACATACAAGATGATCAGAGGATTAGGTAGGGTGGGCAGTGAGAGTCTTTTTCCCAGGATGATGATGTTGGCTTGTAAGAGGGGGCATAACTACAAATTGAGGGGTGATAGATTTAAGACAGATGTCAGAGGCAAGTTCTTTACCCAGAGAGTGGTAAGGGTCAATGTATTTAACTCAACCACATTAGGGACATTTAAATAGCCCTTGGATAATCATATGGATGTTAGATTAGATTAGATTACTTACAGTGTGGAAACAGGCCCTTCAGCCCAACAAGTCCACACCGACCCGCCGAAGCACAACCCACCCACACCCATTCCCGTACATTTACCTCTTCGCCTAACATTACGGACAATTTAGCATGGCCAATTCACCTAACCTGCGCATTTTTGGACTGTGGGAGGAAACCAGAGTACCTGGAGGAAACCCACGCAGACACAGGGAAAATGTGGGATAGTGTAGGGGGATGGGCTTAGATTAGTTCACAGGTCGGCGCAGCATCGAAGGCTGAATGGCCTGTTCTGTGCTGTATTGATCTACATTCTATGTTCTCTGTTCTATGTATATTCCAGTTTCCCCAGTGACACGAGAACCCACAAACTTCTGATTCAGACACAAAGTGCGACTACTCCCAGCAGTCTTAACAACAATAAGTAATGGGCGACTTTAACCTTTATCTGATTGTTATTATGTAATAAACTATATATTGTTCAAACAAGAACCTCTTCTTGTAAGACTCACTAGTGGTTGCTCCTCTGTTACTGTAACGTTAGACCCACTCAGGAATACAAACAACAAAGAACCTTACAGCACAGGAACAGGCCTTTCAGCCCTCCAAGCCTGCGCCGATCCAGATCCTCTATCTAAACCTATTTTCTAAGGATCTGTGTCCCTTTGCTCCCTGCCCATACATGTATCTGTCTAGATACATCTTAAGTGACGCTATCATTCCTGCTCCTACCACCTCCGCTGGCAAAGCGCTCCGAACCCCCACCACCCTCTGCATGAAGAACTTTCCACGCATATCTCCCCTAAACCTTTCCCCTCTCACTTTGAACTCATGACCCCTAGTAATTGAGTTCCCCACTCTGGGAAAAAACTCCTTGCTATCCACCCTGTCAGTACCTCTCATGATTTTGTAGGCATCAATTAGGGGCCCCCCTCAACCTCCTTCTTTCTAATGAAAACAATCCTAATTTACTCAAGCTTTCCTCATAGCTAGCACCCTCCATACCAGGCAATATCCTGGCAAACCTCTTCTGCACCCTCTCTAAAGTGTCCACATCCTATTAGTAATGTGGCGCCCAGAACTGGACGGAGTATTCCAAATGTGGCCGAACCAAAGTCTTATACAACTGTAACATGACCTGCCAACTCTTGTAACTCAATACCCCATCCAATGAAGGAAAACATGCCATATGCCTTCTTGACCACTGTACTGACCTGCGTTGCCACCTTCAGGGTACAATGGACCTGAACACCCAGATCTCTCTGTACATCAATTTTCTCCAGGCCATTTCCATTTATTGTATAGTTCGCTATTGAATTGCATCTCCAAAATGGATCACCTCACATTTGCCCGCATTTAACTCCATCTGCCATTTCTCTGCCCAATTCTCCAATCTATCTATAGTCTGCTGTATTCTCTGATAGTCTTCATTATCTGCTACTCCACCAATCCTAGTGTCATCTGAAAACTTGCTAATGGGGTAGCCTAAACCTTCCTCCAAATCATTTATGTATATCACAAACACGGTCCCAGCACAGATCCCTGTGGAACACTACTGGTCACAGATCTCCATTTTGAGAAACTCTCTTCCACTACCACTCTCTCTGTCTCCAGTTGTCTATCCATCGAGTTAGAACCCCATGCGACCCCATGCAACTTCACATTCTTCGTCAGCCTACCATGGAGAACCTTATCAAACACCTTTGTGGGCGGCACGGTGGCACAGTGGTTAGCACTGCTGCCTCACAGCGCCTGAGACCCGGGTTCAATTCCCGCCTCAGGCGACTGACTGTGTGGAGTTTGCACGTTCTCCCCGTGTCTGCGTGGGTTTCCTCCGGGTGCTCCGGTTTCCTCCCACAGTCCAAAGATGTGCAGGTCAGGTGAATTGGCCATGCTAGATTGCCCATGGTGTTGGGTATGGGGTAAATGTAGGGGTATGGGTGTGTTGCGCTTCGGCGGGTCAGTGTGGACTTGTTGGGCCAAAGGGCCTGTTTCCACACTGTAATGTAATCTAATCTAAAAACCTTACTGAAGTCCATGTATATGCCATCTACATTCCTTCCCTCATTAATCAACTTTGTCACTGCTTCAAAGAATGCTATTAGGTTTGTAAGACATGGCCTTCCCTGAACAAAACCATGCTGCCTATCACTGATAAGACCATTTTCTTCCAAATGGGTATATATTCTTTCCCTTTGTATCTTCTCCAGCAGCTTCCCTACCACTGACATCAGGCTCACAGGTCTGTAATTACCTGGATTGTCCCTGCTACCCTTCTTCAAGAAGGTGACAACATTAGCAATTCTCCAGTCCTCGGGGACCTCCACTGAGTTCAAGGAATAGAGGGTTAGGGTTAGAAGGACCCCACAAATCCCACATGAACCTCTTTTATTGTTGAAAGATAGTTAAATATTTTGACAGAGCAAAATTACAAGACGTTGATTTTAATGAAAAAGACAATTTCATTCCAATAGCTGAAACATTTATTTTGTTTCTAGATTTATTATAGTTGATAATCTTCTCCATCTGGTTAGTTTATCTGTGGAATGAATATTAATGACACATTTTTCTCAGTCTGGAAAACAGATGGAAAGTGAAATATGATTGTACAGTGAGATTGAATGGATGGCAGGGACAGTCATAATGAATATTACATGCCAATTGTTGTAATTCACCTGATCAACATGAAGCAATCCTGTGACCAAACAGATTCTTAATCACCTTTTAAACTGAGAATCATTCAGTAGTTTGATGTTGTTTTAACCAGATTGACATGATTTGACTCAATTTGTTTTATTCAAAATTAGATAGAAATAATTGAATTGTTGTGGACTATATTTTCACCGGGCTCACATGCTAAAAGTAGGGATATCTGGTACAGAAAGCACTAATAGATTGTAAACATACACAAAAACAGAAATTGCTGGAAAAGCTCAGCAGGTCTAGCACCATCTGTGAAGAGAAAGGAGAGTTAATGTTTCGGATCCAGTGACCCTTCCTCAGAATTGATGGTCACTCGGAAAGTGTTGGTTTATATGCAGAAAATAGGTTGGAAAGAGGGGGTAAAGAGTAAATGATAGGTGGGGATAAAGCCCAAAGAGAGAGAAGAGCAGTTGGACAGACAAAGGAGTGGATAACATTCTGGCTGGGAGGGTGAATAGCTGTTAATGAAGACTGTTAGTGACTAACAATAGGGAGTATGTAATGGCAGATTATGTGATTACAAGGCCTGTTGTTTGGGGATCGGGACTAGAACATGGGAGATTTCAGGCCCGAAAATTATTGAATTCTCGATATTGAATCCAGAGGGCTGCAGGGTCCCCATGTGGAAAATGAGGTGCTGTTCTTCCAACTTGTGCTGAAATTCACTGGAATTCTACATCAAGCCTGAGACAGAGATGTTGGCCAGGAAACAGGGTGGGGAATTAAAGTGGTAGGCAACAGGAAGCTCAGTGCTATTTTTGCAGGCAGAATGTAGATATTCTATGAAGTGGTCACCCAGTCTAAGCTTTGTTTCCCCAATGTAGAGAAGACCACGTTGGGAACAGTGAAAGTATACATAGAAACAAACAAACATTGCAGCGCAGTACCGGCCCTGCAGCCCTCAATGTTGTGCCGACCTGTGAAATCAATCTGAAGCCCATCTAACCTACACTATTCTGATCTCATCCATATATTTATTAAATGACCATTTAAATGCCCTTAAAGTTGGTGAGTCTATTACTGCTGCAGGCAGTGCTTTCCAAGCCCTGACTACTCTGAGAAAAGAAACTATCTCTGACATCTGTCCTATATCTATCATCCCTAATTTAAAGCTACATCCCCTCATGCTAGCTATCACTATCCGAGGAAAAAGGCTTTCACTGTCCTCCCTATCTAACCTTCTGATTTGTTTGTATATCTTAAAGTGTTATAAGTCGCCTCTCAACCTACTTCTCTAATGAAAACAGCCTCAAGTCCCTCAGCCTTTCTTCATAAGACTTTCCCTCCAGACAAGGCAGCACCCTGGTAAATCTCCTCTGAATGCTTTCCAAAGCTTCCACGTCCTTCCTATAATGTGGTGACCAAGACTGTACACAATACTCCACACCAGAGTTTTGTACAACTGCAGCATGACCTTGTGGCTCCGAAACTCAATCCCTCTACCAATAAAAGCCATCACACCGTATGTTTTCTTAACAATCCTATCAACCTGGGTGGCAACTTCCGGGGATCTATGTACATGGACACCGAGATCTCTCTGCTCATCTACTTTACCAAGAATCATACCATTAGCCCAGTACTCTGTATTCCTGTTGCTCCTACCAAAGTGAAATCACCTCACATGTTTCTGCATTAAACTGCATTTGCCACCTCTCAGCCCAGCTCTGCAGCTTATCTATGTCCCTCTGGGTGGCACAGTGTTCAGCACTACTGCTTTACAGCGCCAGAGACCTGGGTTCAATTCCTGCCTAAGGCAACTGTCTGTGTGGAGTTTGCACATTCTCCCAGTATCTGCGTGGGTTTCCTCTGGGTGCTCCGGTTTCCTCCCACAGTCCAAAAATGTGCAGGTCAGGTGAATTGGCCAAGTTAAATTGCCGGTAGTGTTAGGTGAAGAGGTAAATGTAGGGAAATGGATTTGGGGGGATTGCTCTTCGGAGGGTCGGTGTGGACTTGTTGGGCCAAAGGGCCTGTCTCCACACTGTAAGTAATGTAATCTAATCTCTGTATCCTGCAACATCCTTTGGCACTATCCACAACTCCACCAACCTTCGGGTCATCCGCACGTTCATTAACCCATCCTTCTATGCCCTCAGCCAGGTCATTTATAAAAATGACAAATAGCAGTGGACCCAAAACAGATCCTTGTAGTACCCCACTAGTAACTGAACCCCATGATGAACATTCCCATCAACCACCACCCTTTGTCTTCTATCAGCTAGCCAATTTCTGATCCAATTCGCTAAATCGCCCTCAATCCCATGTCTCAGTATTTTGTGCAATAGCCTACCATTGGGAACACCTTACTGAAATCCATATCCACCACATCAACCGCTTTACCCTCATTCACCTGTTTGGCCAATGTTACAAAGAAGGTTGTACATGTGGCTACAGGGATGGTGCAGGAGGGAGAGATTTGGATATTTGGATAATTGGAGCTCATTCTGGAGTAGGTGGGACCTCTACAAATAGGATGGTCTTACCTGAACCAGAGGGGTACCAATATCCTGGAGGAGAAATTTGCTAATGCTTTTTTTGGTGGGGGGGGGGGGGGGGAGGGGGTTAAGGGGTTAAACTAATTCAGCAGGGGGATGGGAACCTGAATTGTAGCTCCAGTGTACAGGAGGTTGAGAGGGGTGAGGTCAGATATAAGGTTGAAGGTTGCAAGAGGGCACCAGCAGGCAGGAAGGTGGGTTTGAGGTGTGCCTACTTCAACACCAGGAGCATCTGGAATAAGGTGGGTGAACTTGCAGCATGGATAGGTACCTGGGATTTCGATGTTTTGGTCATTTCAGAGACATGGCTGGAGCAGGGACAGGAATGGTTATTGCAGGTTGTTGCAGAATTTAGATGTTACAGTGAGAACAGGGAAGATGGTAAAAGAGGCAGAGGTGTGCCATTGTTCGTTAAGGACAGTATTAGGATAGCAGAAAGGTCATTTGAAGACTTGTCCACTGAGGTAGTATGGGCTGAGGTTGGAAAGAGGAAAGGAGAGGTTACTCTGTTGGGAGTTTTCTTTAGGATTCCAAATAGTTCCAGAAATGTAGAGGAAAGGATAGCAAATATGATTCTGGACAAGAGCGAAAGTGACAAGATAATTGTTATGGCGGAGTTTAACTTTGTAATATTGACTGGAAATACTATAGTTCAAGTACTTTAGATGGATCAGTTTTTGTCCAATGTGTGCAGGAGTTTCCTGATATAGTATGTAGACAGGCCAAAAAGGGGCGAGGCCATATTGGATTTGGTACTGGGTAATGAACCCAGCCAGGTGTTAGATTTGGAGGTAGGTGAGCACTTGATAGCGATCACAATTCAGTTATGTTTACTTTAGCAATGGAAAGGGATAGGTATATACTGTAGGTCAAGAGTTATTGCTTGAGGAAAGGCAATTATGATGCAATTAGGCAAAATTTAAGATACATAGAATGAGGAAGAAAATTGCAGGGGATGGGCACAATTGAAATATGGAGCTTATTTAATGAACAGCTACTGTGAGTCCTTGATAAGTATGTACTTGTCAGGCAGGGAGAAAGTGGTTGAGTGAGGGAGCCATAGTTTACTAAGGAAGTTGAATCTCTTGTCAAGAGGAAGAAGGTGGCTTATTTTAGGATGAGATGTGAAGGTTCAGTTCGGGCACTTAAGAGTTACAAGTTAGCCAGGAAAGAGTTAAAGAGAGAGATAAGAAGAGCCAGGAAGGAGATGAGAACTCATTGACAGATAGGATCAAGGAATGCAGTACGCTAGATTGTGAGAAGTGCAGATAGAGTGCTGCTTCACCTGGAAGGTATGTTTGAGCCCTTGGATTCTGAGGAGGGGTAGATAAATGGTCAGGTGTTGCACCTTCAGCAGTTGCAGTGGAAGATCCCTTGGGGGAGTGAAAGGAGAGTGGACCAGAGTGTCCTAGAGGAAATGGTGACTGTGGAAGGTGGACAAGAGAGGGGAGGGGAATGTGTCTGGTGGCAGCACCTTGTTGGAGGTGGTGGAAATGGCGGCTGATGATCTTCTCGATGTGGATGCTGATGGGATGGTAGGTAAGGATAAGGAGAACCCTAATGCTGTTGCAGGAGGGAACAGAGGGGGTGAGGGCAGCAGTGAGGGAAATGGGTTGGACCTGGTTGAGCCCCTGTCAACAATGGTGCTGGGGAATCCTCGGCTGAGGAAGAAGGTGGACATTTTGAAGGCTCCCTTGTCAAATTTGGCCTCATTGGAACATATACGTTGGAGATAGAGGAACTAGGAGAATGGAATGGAGTCTTTACAGGAAACAGGGTGTGAGGGTGTACAGCCCAGGTAGCTACAGGAGTCAGTGGGTTTATCATTGAGATGAGTGGCCAATCTATCCCAGTATTGGAAATAGAGATGTCGAGGAAAGGAAGGGATGAGTCAGAGATGGACCAGGTGAAAGTGAGGGCAGGGTGGAAATTGAAAATAAAATCAATGAACTTTTCCACTTCTGGATGAGAGAGGGATGTACTGGCAGAAGAGTTGTGGGTGGTGGGCCAGAATAGGACTGGAATAAGGAATGGTCCACATACACCGCAGAGACAGAACTGCTATTATTAAAGGGATGGACAATGGCTACTTTCCTTGACAGAAATTCTCACGTCCTGAGAATAAATCAAAAGGAACATAATAAACTTAGTCAACAACTTGTAGTGTTAACAGGCACCAAGAATCTTACATGCCAGCTACTTAAAATGTTCATCCATTACATGAAAGTTGGTTACTGTCTGCCTTTGTAAATTCTGGGTTTTTCAGTCTACTTTCTGCTTTCTACTATAGATTTGCTCTGCCCCAGAAGGCTGTGGAGGCCAAGTCTCTGGATACTTTCAAGAAAGAGTTGGATAGAGCTCTTAAGGATAGTGGAATCAAGGGTTATGGGGATAAGGCAGGAACAGGATACTGATTGGGGATGATCAGCCATGATCATATTGAATGGTGGTGCTGGCTCGTAGGGCAGAATGGCCTACTCCTGCACCTATTGTTTATTGTCTATTGATTTCTGATTAGATTGTCATTAGAAATGTTTGCTTACGCTTGGCTTGGCTATGGAACAATTTCACTGCAGTAATGGCAGTCTGGTAGGTGCATGTATGGGGCTGCAATGCAAGGGAAGGCAGTGAGGCAGGAGGGAGTTGGAGCTTTTGGATAAAGGAGAAGGGTGAGGGCATCCTGCAGGAGGCAGGTCTTCAGGAGAACTTCCTGGGGGAGCTCGACAGATTACATTCCTGTGTAACCATAGTTACACTCAGCCAGCCCCTCTGAGCCTCTATATCCAAACTAAGGGCAGGAGTGATGAGACAATTAACCACTCAGCCAAGATGGCAGCTCTCTGAGCTTCCAAGGCAGCAGTGGGCAGTTGAGATGCTGTCACTAAAACCTCAGCAAAATGCATCTGTAAATATATTCCAACTGTAGCCCTATCACTTATTTTAGGACAATTGTTTGGTTCATTAAGCTGCAGGTGAACAAGCATTCACATTTCTGAAGATGAAACATACCAGGCTTGAAATGTAGCAGAAATAATACAGTTTTGAAGGAGGCCATTCAGCCCCATATCCTGCACTGGTTCTATTATCTGATATCAATCTCCCTCCTTTTAGCATTTTCCTGCACAAAACTACTATCCAATAAAAAGTGATATCCTCTTGAATGCCTCAGTTGAACCTGCTTCCATTATATTTGACACCCTAACTACCCACATTATCCTAGCCTCAATTGATATAACTTTAAATAATAGAATCCCTACAGTGGGAAACAGGCTATTTGGCTCAACAAATCCACACACACGCACCAACCCTCTGGAGTAACCCTTCCCCTCCTAATCTATTACTCTACATTTATCCCTGTCTAATGCACTTAACCTATATTATGAGCAATTTAGTATGGCCAAGCCACCTAACCTGCACATGTTTGGAATGTGGGAGAAAATTGGAGGAAATTCGTGTAGACACAGGGAAAATGTTCCAACTCCACACAGACAGTCGCCCGAGGCTGGAATCGAACCAGGTTCCTAGCACTGTGAGGCAGTAGTGCGAGCCATTGTGCCACCACACTTATTCCCTTTTATTCTTGTTTCTTATACAAGCAGAAACAGTTCACCCTCTCTACACTGTTCCTGATTTTGGAGGCGTCTGTCAGATCTCCTCTCAGCCATCCTCTCTCCCCACAGATACTGAATGACCTACTGAGCTTTCCCAATGTTCTCCATGTTTATTTCAGATTTTAAGCATTTGCAATAATTTGCTTTTAGTCAAGCATCCAAGCTTGTTATTCATTTAACTAGATATGATTGAACATTTTTCAGGATGTAGTTTTCGTGCTACATGACAATATCAACATTTAGAATATTTCTCAGAACAATTACCAGTGACATGACAGATAGAAATCTACTCAGTGTTCTCCAACAGAATTTTTAAAAAGTTGGACTGGTAGAAAAAAGAATTCCACTGATAAATTCTGTCAAAGTAAATGTCAATAGTCATAGATAAACATCAGAATCATTTAGTCAGGAGCCCCTTGATATTTGTGGAGTAATTTCTATAGTGAATGTTTCAAATATTGAATATTTTTTTCTGTTGACTTCAAGGATTTGAATTATTGAAGCTCAAATATAATTTGGTTCATTTGAACAGTGATTACTAGTAAGCAGTTACATTTGGAGGAATCAGAATTCACAATGATAGGTCAATTGCAGAGAGTCTATGGAATACAGAGCTACAGCATCATCATTTCACTTTCAAAGTCCAGTCTGGCTTGAGTCTGTGCTGTCATGGTGAAAGCATTCATCTTACTGCCAGATCATTGAAGAGGTGAACTTATTTACCTTTAATAATGCCAGAACTTGGTTTTGAGGAAAACTTTGAAGTGGTTTTTATTGGATACCTTTATCCCATGCCAGAAGAAATTCTGACAATTGAAAAGAAACATGAACACACACCTTTTACGTTTCTGTCAAGCCATCATGACTTTGGCTATTGATGAACTTAATATATTTATAAAAATTCTCATAATAAATATCCTATAATTAATGTGTGTTTAACATCCTTCAAATATTTAATGTTTTATAAAATAAGTATTTACATTCATCAATCTTACTTCAAAGACATTTAGAGCTATCAATCAAATTGTCAACTGACAGACAATACACTTGGATATCTATAGTTTGTGAATTCAACCATGCAACACAAATCCTGTAATGGCTTATGTCAACAGGCAGAGTGAAATAGCATGCACCTTTTAACAACACTGACAGTTTATTTTCTCCTATCTTGAAAAGATGGGAGATTTAAATAAATTGACAGCTTGACAGACCTCTTGACATATTGCTTTGACATTTCCAATAAACCTGACAGTTCCAGTGACTTTATCCACTTTGCACTCACCTTTATGTCTCCTTTCGTAATTCCAAATGCACTTTTGCTCTGCTAAAAGACACCTCACTTCTCCCAAAAGACTTTCTGGGACTTTAGTCAAGAAGGCTGCCCAATCTCCCAAAGAACTCTGGTAGGTTTAGACTATCTCCTGAAAGTTTTTGGACATCAGCCAGTGAAATGACATCTAACGAAAGGCAGCTGCAATTTACCATAGCTCCGAGGTTTTACGTTACCCACACATACAGCTTTGGAAATTGAAGAAAATACATGTGGATGCTGGGAGTGTGCAATGAAACACAAAGCACTGGTGATGCACAAGCTGGTCAGTTAACAATTGAATGAGACTAAGACAGGCTATTGTCCCAAACGTAGCTTCTTCAAAAACCCTGTGTCAAACCAGAGTCTGAGCCAAATCATAAATATTGTTAAAACCTGAAGCTATTTATGCCTTTTTGAATCCTGCTACGTTTTTAGTACAGTAACACTTTGTCTATCATGGTCACACCACTGCTTTCTCAAGACAATTCACAGTTAGAACGTTGCTTTCCAACAGGTTCCCAGTTCTACATTAAACTACATTTAACATCAATCTCAAATCAAATCAGTAACATGGCTTGGAGTGAAGAAAGGAAACAATGCAATTTTGACAAATTATGTTTTATTTCCCCCAAATGTCAATGATTTATGTTCTTTAAATTAAACATCGATGGTCCTGAAAGTGAGTGGGATATTAGATACTCTGAGGAGAGGCATTCATAATAAAATTTCCACTAAATTCCATTTTTCTCCATTAATCCTGAGCTCCGTACCTCTAGCCAGGAATTCTGATCACAGCTTTTTCAGAAATGCAGAGCATTGCTGAAATGAAACCAGATCTCCCAAAGTCAAGTCAAACCATATCCCCTTCTGCAGCAGACCCTGTGTCACGTTCAGGAATTTAAATATCTAGAAACACAGACTGACATTCCTTGACAGAAGCTGTCCCACTAAGTATGTAAACAAAGTATAGGGTCAGGGTGCCTGTTAGGTATGGGTTAGGGTGTCAGCTGGGGAAGGTGTCAGCTAGGTATGGTGCTGGCTGGATAGAGTGCCATATACATACGGTGCCAGGTAGGAAGATACCAGATGGGTAGAGTATCAGTTAAGTTGGGTGCCAGGTAAAGGCAGTGTCAGGTAAAGAGTGCACCAGGTATGTTTTGGGCAGGTAAGGGGTGATGGGTTGCAGAAGCCAATAGACAAGGTGGATGTCGAAGCTGGTGGACGAACAAGGAGTCAGGACCAGTAGCATAAGTTGTTGTTGGATCCCAAGAAAACAGGCTGGTAGCAGGGGATATCTGGGGAGGAGAGGTGTGTGGGTCTCTGGTCAGGTGAGAGTTGGCTGTCTGAGGTCAGTGTGGTGTAAGAGGTTTGGGAATGGTGTACTTGAGGGGTGATGGGTTATTATGAGGCATAGATAAGGTAAAAAGCAAACATTTTTTCTCTGGTGTTGGTAAAAGGACAGATTTTAAGGTGAAAGGAAATTTAATAGGGATCTTGGGTGTGCAACCTTTTCACCCAGAGGATGCTTCGCATGTGGAATGAACTGCCAGAGAAAGTGGGAGATGCAGGTGTAGTTACAACATTTAAAAGACATGAGTAGGAAAGGGTTTGAGGGATATGGGCCAAATGCAGGCAAATGGGACTAGATTAGTTTGGGAAACCTGGTGGGCATGGACAAGTTGGACCGAAGGGTCTGATCCTTGCTATATGACACTATGACTCTATTTGGAGTCAGCTGATTAATTGCCATAAGTCAGAGTTGCTCATCGGAATCTTAAATCTCCCAGGTAGCTCCCATGGAGTCTGCTGTGTCTGGGATTCTGTGGTTCTACAATAACTATCTGGTTGTTGGGTAGTGGGCCATGGTATCTGTGCCCGCTCATCCTTCAGTGAACATGACAAAAACTGCTGGCAGAATTGGAGCATAAATGGCACGGTGGCACAGTGGTTAGCACTGCTGCCTCACAGCACCAGAGACCTGGGTTCAATTCCCGCCTCAGGTGACTGACTGTGTGGAGTTTGCACATTCTCCCCGTGTCTGCATGGATTTCCTCCCTCAGTCCAAAAATGTGCAGGTTAGGTGAACTGGCCATGCTAAATTGCCCCCCGTGTTAGGTGAAGGGATAAATGTAGGGGAATGGGTCTGGGTGGGTTGTGCTTCGGCAGGTCAGTGTGGACTTGTTGGGCTGAAGGGCCTGTTTCCACACTGTAAGTAATCTAATCTAACCAGCAGACATACTGATCTATTATAACTACAGCAGGAGCAGTATTGTTTATAGATTGTAAATACTGACTGCATATTAATCACTGACTCCTGTCCAGAATACAAAAAAAATCACTCCCACAACTAAAACAGGCACCTGCCGTGAGATTGACACACAAGTGATTTACTCTCACGCACTACAAAATGTCTTGATATCCAACCTGATTCATCACTGATTAGGAAATACTCAAAATCTCATCAGGTCTTCCAAGCTTTTGGTAATTATAGTCTATTCCTGCTCGCCCCAACCTCAACGAATCACATGGCTGATGTTGGTGCTGATTCCCTGCCCTCAAATCCCCTTTTCCTGTCTCCTAATATTGGACATGTCAGTGACCACTTCTCTAATTGCCTGGTTGAGTTCCTCAAAAAGCCTAAGACAAAATAGTTGAACCTGCTCATTAAAGGTATAAAAATAAGTACAACTCCTAATGTTATCGATGGCACTTGACATCCACAAAGTGACACTGAGACAGTCAGCTATGACATGTGTTGAGTGTGACCGATAGCGAGAGATATATCATGTGGCACAAACACATGCTGACTGAGAGACAGAATGTCTGCTCGTGTCCTCCTCTTGAACGCAGAGACACTGAACAATCTGAGCTGTTAGCTTCACTGCTGCTGTCATCAACAGCATGAGTTGACAGGTGCATTTTTGAGGGGCAGTATTGGATCAGGCACATTTCCCTTCACAAAAGACTTGACTACATCACCCAGATTCCTCCAGTTATCCAGAACAGATCAATGTATATCTGCTTCATGTAAGTGGGCAGCTGAGAGTCTGTTACAAACGTTTTTAGAAATACCAAGGCTCTTTCACTGTACCTCCCTGAACATTTCATTCTCACAGCCTGGTTTATAAAATATTTTACAAATAACTTGTTTTCAAGTTTACATCTGTTTACTAATATACATTTTAACATATTAGGTTTTAACAAACCAATTTTAGGATATTTCTCTGGGGGGGTCATTGCTTGAATTTATGCAAATGAGAATTACTGTGTCTTTCAAAATATTTCCAACAAACTATCTCAGCACTTCAACTGAACCACTTGGTTGTAATGCATGTCAGAACACAGTTAATTAAAAGATGTTGAAACAAGATATTGAAATAATTTACTTGCAAGCAGAAACTTGTATTTTATTTTCCCAAAGGCATTAAGAAAATCTGTTTTTTTTTGGTTAAAATTTTCAGGTTGAAATCTAAAACCATCTCCACTGCCAATTAGGCAAGTTGTAGCAACTAGGTCAAGAGGTGAGTAATTCCTCATCTTCAAATATATTTATAGTGATAAGTGGGAGGAACAGGTTGGTAAGGAATCAGCGCAGTCTTTCTGGGAAAGACCTTGTCCCTGTGCTTCATGAAGCAAAATTGTAAATGGATCCTTCACCAATAAAGACCTGGTTAACAGTTACTGATACTTCAAAAATAGGACTATGCTGTCACTGTGTGAGATCTTCATTGCCATGTTATTAACATTAAAATTTAATCCCTCACCTAATTTTACAACTGGAAGTGAAGATAATTTCAACTTTCAAACTGAGGAGAGTTTGCTGTTCAGTGTCAACCATTTTTACCTTCTGGAAAAAGAAGGCTATCTACTCTTTAACCAGTAGAAATTCACAATGGACTTGTAAGAAACTTTACAGGGAGTGAAGGAGTTCCTGGCAATTTAGGTTAATGCTGACACCTGATGCCAATGCAAGGAATATGTGTATGAATGGGAAACTAAGTTATCAACATCTTCCTCTTGCTACTCGTAAAACATTCCTTCAAAGGTATATTATGATTGCAAAGTCTCAACCTGTCATTCTCCATCATCCAGTTTGGCCATGTATTCTGAATAAAATAATTCATGATCTAACTCTTCAACATCAAAGTGAACAGTTTATCCAGACGATCTGTTTCACTGACAGTGCGCTTGTCCTGTTGCTAAACTACAATATCAGTGTAACAGAATTAACAAAATAATAGACAAACTAGAATATCAGCAGAGTGTTATTCTTACCACAAGATCCTTTCCTGCCCATTTGCATTCATCTCTTCTGGTGGGTGTTGGAGGCCACACAATCTGAAACATCAGCCAAGAAATAAAACTGTTTTTAAGCATAATTATGACACTTTTCAATTTAGTTCAAATGTCATTCAGTTGTTTATAGTCCAGCAATTCCACTGTTCCTCTGAATCCTAAACAGTTTTCTGAACATTCAGGTAACTATCAAAGTGAAACTTGAAAATGCAAAATATCCATTTACTCAGATGTGCAACTCAATTTTAACTGTAATACAGGATCAAAATGAACTGTTAATGCTGTTTGGGTAGATTTGATTCTAAAGAACAGCATAAGAGTAAGGTGCTGGGCTTAAAGATTTTTGAACGTTATTAACTTCTTCCAACAGAATAAAGATGGAAATAAGGTTCTCTCTCTAGTGGTGCTTTGGGGATTGGCAAAATGGTGTTAGGAGAGTATACACAAGGATTTATAACATATCGATATTTACATTGTATTTTGTAATTACAAATACTTAACATGTTTGGATCAAACTCCTTCTTCATTAAATAAACATGTGCTAAGCAGATTATAATAGAGTCAAGCTTGTTGTCAAAAAATGACAGCAAGTTATTCTTGCAGTTAAGCAAAGGGAAACTGAGGGTGGGAAGTGCATGATGAGGACTGAAATTGGTTGATATTTCTGTTATGTTTTATTTTACACTTAATGAAAGGAAAGAATCTGTAATTTTCTGAAAATTTCCTTTAGAGGCAAGTTTGGTCATTTAATTTTGCCTTTTCTTCATCTTATAAACATTTAATGAACAGCATATGGAGACTAATAAACCATGAGGGGCTCTTACACTAACTGACATACTGCAATTGAAAACTGCAAAGAATAAATCTTACAACAAATTAATTGTTCTTTTTAAATTGTTAATGTGTTACACTTTATATTGTGACATCTGTAATCTATGATAAGTGCTTATTGATATTACTTTAATTATTGCAGAACTTGATTTTGAAGCATTAGTTTTGCAGTTTCCTGTTTGTGTTTTTCATATTAAACTCATATACTTCATCTTTTTCATAAGTGTGCAAATAGCTCAGATGTATAACATCCCATAACAAATTGTTAAAGTCTTTAATTTATGACCATTTTCTATAATTTTCTACATAATGCTTCGAAAGATGAATTATGAATTATTGATAATAATTCCTCATGTTTTCAGTGCACTGAATATGTCAACTTGGTCAAACAACTAATTATACTGACACTAGAAGAAATATTTATAACATATTAAATAACGAGGCAGGGAAATAATTGAGTCCTTTAGCATTTGGTGAGGGAAAGAGAATATACTTGAAGGGAAGGGTATTGAGCCCAAAACACACTTAGAGTCATAGAGATATAGCACGGAAACACACCCTTTAGTCCAACTCGTCCATGCTGACCTTACATTGCTCAATTTAAATCCACTTTTCACAATCATTATAAAAAATATAAATGTTTTTGTTAAGATGCCAGATGGAGAAATTTGTTATATGTTTGTAACACAAATATCTCTATGATAAAACCCACAGCTCTATTATCTTAATCTTTAAATTGAAAATCCAAGTACCAGAACTTCAGAGTTGTTGAATTTATTTTACACAGAATGAAACATGTAGATTTTTTTTCAAATCAGCAACTCCCTTTATATAAATTACAAGACTGTTTGACAGACAAATTCAATATGTGACCACAGAGACAATTCTTTGATGTTTATTTTGAATTGCTTGGTGTGCCAGGAATGTAAAGTCATCTACGCCAATGGGTGGCCGATTGGGATCAGCTAAGTACCTTAAAAACATAGTTAAGTACAATATTTTTCTCCTTTTCCTGTTACTGAGTCTGGAATTTTCTGATACATGTGTGGGCTGATTGACACTCAGAGCAAAGACCCATTTCAGCCACTTGTAAGAAGTTTGACTTCATCAAGACATGTAAGTGAGCAATGGAACTTGTTTTCTTTTTCAGACTTAAATGCAGCTTTGATAATACACAGGATAGAGTTCATTCCAGTGTTGCAGCAAAATGTTCCAAATCCACTCTCACATGACAGTATTCTATTGCATCAAAGGACTTCCACTCCTTAAGCAAACTATTTGTGCATCCGTCCAATCTTTTATCACAATTTCTTTCACTCAATAAGATGCAGATTAACCAACTAATCTAGTTCAGGCCCATACAAAGGGGGATCTTTCCAACAGAGGTTGTTTAAGGTTAAACTGAACTCCAAAGGTTAAGAATGTTAAAATTCTACACTCTTAGAACTTGTTTCATTCAGTAGTGCAGGACTTTAAGAATGATTCAATATTGCGTTACATTACTTTAACAGGCATCTTTTGTTTGAGAATACGGCATTGGAAATAATAAACTAGTTCGATTTGCATTATAAAATTATTAAATGCTCTCAAACTCTGGAATGTTTATTTGACCATGAACAGGAATAAACTATTTTAAGTTTGCAAATGTGTGCTCTCTCTCTCTCTTCAATTCAGTATTCATACATAATTATCGAGTGTATTTTACTATTCTCACTGGTATCTCTCAGTTAATAGAAAGGATGTGCAAATTCATAGCCCATCAGTTTCTATTGAGTGGAAGTGGTGAAAGAGAACTGTTCTTTTCTGTGAAGTCTGGTAGGACTGACTTCACTCAAAGATCAGAAGCTAACAGGAATGTTTTGACAAGTGTGTATGTTTTTTATGATTAATAAATAATAACTTGCACAATGCCAAAGTAATTCATGTTCTGAATGGACAAGGACGGTGACAATTACTGCTATGGCAGTTACAGAATTACTGCAATTGCAGATGGAAAGCTCAAAAGCCTGTGTGAAATTGGAAGAATTTTTGGATCTAAGTTACTCGTGCAATCTGCTGAGAAGGAATGGTGGCACAGTCAGGGTCAACCAAGGCAGAGGAGCTGTCAGTGGAAATTGTTCAGATTTCAAGTTCGTGCAAACAGGTAGCTCAGCAATCTCTGCTGTGTGTGCTATAGGTGTGACTGGTCACACATGACTGACTGTGTTTCACTGGCTGTCTTTCAGAAGGGAATAAGAATCACTGCAAAGAGCTGATGGACAGCAACAAGTACAGACGAACTCGTTGGTGATGAGAAATTTAAATGAAAAGGCTTTGGGATCCTGAAAGAGAGAGAAGAATGTTCAGCACGTGCCCTGTTGAAAATTATTTCAACAAAAGTCAGCTAAAGCTAACATTTTTCACAAATTTCTTTCTACTGCTATTTGATTCCTCAAAACCTCAGAGCAAAATATTCAAATGCTGTTCCAAAAATGTAGCCACCTTAACTTTAGCATCAGTTATCAATTAAAGTCACTGAAAATTAAAGCTTGTATTCTACTTTGAAGTATGAGATGTCTCTTCTGACTAAATGAAATGCTGCGTGTTTTCTAAGTCAACCACTCACTTCTTAACCACAAAGCTGTGGATTACTCTCTTATCATTGTATCTCTCTCAAATCCACCTGCCCAGCTGAAATGTGTTTTCTCAGTTTACACTGGAGCCAGTCTGGGCTGAACTGTCTCCCAGAAGCAGTAAGTGTTTCATTTCAGGATCTTTAACAACCTGCTGCGGCTTGTTTCTGTTAAAGAATTTCCTGAAATCAAAATGTTCCACTTCAATAAAAGTCTGTTGGATGCTTGTAAAAACGTACTTTTTGGAACATTGTTATTAACAGCAAATACAGAAAGCTCTACCAGACCCAATGAAAGAAATATATCAAACTGGAACAGTCATGAACTCTTTGGCCTTTTGAGGCTGTTATAGAGTCATAGAGATGTACAGCATAGAAACAGACCCTTTGGTCCAACCCGTCCATACCGACCAGATATCCCAACCCAATCTCGTCCCACCTGCCAGCACCCGGCACATATCCCTCCAAACCCTTCCTATTCATATACCCATCCAAATGCCTCTTAAATGTTACAATTGGACCAGCCTCCACCACATCCTCTGGCAGCTCATTCCATACACGTACCACCCTCTGCGTGAAAAAGTTGCCCCTTAGGTCTCTTTTATATCTTTTCCTTCTCACCCTAAACCTATGCCCTCTAGTTCTGGACTCCCTGACCCCAGGGAAAAGACTTTGCCTATTTATCCTATCCATGCCCCTCATAATTTTGTAAACCTCTATAAGGTCACCCCTCAGCCTCCGATGCTGCAGGGAAAACAGTCCCAACCTTTTCAGCCTCTCCTTGTAGCTCAGATCCTCCAACCCTGGCAACATCCTTGTAAAAGTTTTCTGAACCCTTTCAAGTTTCACAGCATCTTTCCGATAGGAAGGAGACCAGAATTGCATGCAATATTCCAACAGTGGCCTAACTAATGTCCTGTACAGCCGCAACATGACCTCCCAACCCCTGTACTCAATACTCTGACCAATAAAGGAAAGCATACCAAATGCCTTCTTCACTATCCTATCTACCTGCGACTCCACTTTCAAGGAGCTATGAACCTGCACTCCAAGGTCTCTTTGTTCAGCAACACTCCCTAGGACCTTACCATTAAGTGTATAAGTCCTGCTAAGATTTGCTTTCCCAAAATGCAGCACCTCGCATTTATCTGAATTAAACTCCATCTGTCATTTCTCAGCCCATTGGCCCACCTGGTACAGATCCTGTTGTCATCTGATGTAACCCTCGTCGTTGACCACGACACTCCAATTTTGGTGTCATCTGCAAACTTACTAACTGTACCTCTTACGCTCGCATCCAAATCATTTATGTAAATGACAAAAAGTAGAGGACCCAGCACTGATCCTTGTGGCACTCCACTGGTCACAGGCCTCCAGTCTGAAAAACAACCCTCCACCACCACCCTCTGTCTTCTACCTTTGAGCCAGTTATGTATCCAAATGGTTAGTTCTCCCTGTATTCCATGAGATCTAACCTTGCTAATCAGTCTCCCATGGGGAACCTTGTCGAATGCCTTACTGAAGTCCATATAGATCACATATACTGCTCTGCCCTCATCAATCTTCTTTGCTACTTCTTCAAAAAACTCAATCAAGTTTGTGAGACATGATTTCCCACATACAAAGCCATGTTGACTAACCAATATTTCTATTATTCAACAAGATTACATCTGACCTTTTACTTCTTACTCACTCCCTTTTGCAAAATCATGGAGCCATAATGTTGTACAGCATGGAAACAGACCATTCAATCCAACTCATCCATGCCAGCCAAGTATCCTAAATTAATCTAGGTCTAGATTAGAGTGGTGCTGGAAAAGCACAGCAGGTCAGGCAGCATCCAAGGAGCAGGAAAATCGATGTTTCAGGCAAAAGCCCTTCATCAGGACTTAATCCAGTCCCATCTGCCAGCATTTGGTCCAAATCCCTCTAAACACTTGCCAATCAGGTACCCATCCAAATGCCATTTAAATATGCAGTTGCATCAGCCTCCACCACTTCCTCTGGCAGCTCATTTCATATATCTTGATTGTGACAATATCCAAAAATGTATTGATCTCTGTCTTGAATATAGTCCATGGTTGAACAATTGGTATCCCTCTGAGACAGAGAATTTGCACATTATACTGAACTATAGTGAAGAAATGTATTCTCTTCTCAGTCCTAAATGATTAGCTCCTTATTTGAAAATTATAACAGTCATTTGTAGATTCCCCAGCCAAAAGGAAACATCCTCCCAACATTTACTGTATCAAACCCCTTAAGAAACTTTGATATTTTAAATGTCTAATTTTTCCCAACTCAAAGGAACATGAATCCATCCCTCTTCAAAGGACAATCCTTACCCTAGAATTTGTTCTCACAAACTTACATTGGACTTTCTGTCAGGAAACTATTTTATTCTTTTGGAAAGGAAACCAACACTGTAACACAATCCCTCAGTCCTCCAGGTGGGATCTCACCTGAGACAATTGTCATCCTATTTATTTTTAACTCGAACACTCCAAACCCTTTGTAATAAAAGTCAAAATGCCATTTGCTTCTCAAACTCTTGCTGTACCTTCAGTCTCACAGGAATTAAAAATTAGTTTGCTTTTTCCTATTCCTGCTACCAAAGTAGGTAACTTTATATTTCCCAACATTATAATCCATTTTCAATCAAGGATAATAGTGGGAAGTTGTGTGTGGAGTCAGAGGAGATCGGGGAAGCACTAAATAAGTATTTTTCGACAGTGGTCACTATAGAAAATGAAAATGTTGGCGAGGAAGATACAGAGATACTTGCATCTAGACTAGAAGAGATTGAGGTTCACAAGGAAGAGGTATTAGAAATACTGCAGAGTGTGAAAATAGACAAGTCCCCTGGGCGGATGGGATCTATCCTAGGATCCTCTGGGAAGCAAGGGAAGAGATTGCCGAGCCTTTGGCATTGATCTTCAAATCATCATTGTCTACAGGAATAGTGCCTGAGGACTGGAGGATAGCAAATGTGGTTCCCTTGTTCAAAAAGGGTAGTAGAGACAACCCTGGTAATTACAGACCAGTGAGACTCACTTCAGTTGTTGGTAAAGTGTTGGAAAAGGTTATAAGAGATAGGATTTATAACCATCTAGAAAAGAATAATCTGATCAGGGACAGTCAGCACGGTTTTGTGAAGGGTAGGCTGTGCCTAATGAATCTTATTGAGTTTTTTGACAAAGTGACCAAACAGGTAGATGAGAGTAAACTGGTTGATGTGATGTATATGAGTTTCAGCAAGGCGTTCAATAAGGTTCCCCACAGTAGGCTATTATACAAAATGCGGAGGAATGGGATTGTGGGAGACATAGCAGTTTGGATCAGTAATTGGCTTGGTGAAAGAAAGCAGAGTGTTGTAGTTGATGGAACATGTTCATCTTGGTGTCCAGTTACTAGCGGCGTACAGCAAGGGTCGGTGTTGGGTCCACTGCTGTTCGTCATTTTTATAAATGACCTGGATGAGGGCTTAGAAGGGTGGGTTAGTAAATTTGCGGACGACACTAAGGTCGGTGGAGTTGTGGATAGTGACGAAGGATGTAGTAGGTTGCAGAGAGACATAGATAAGCTGCAGAGCTGGGCTGAGAGGTGGCAAATGGAGTTTAATGTGGACAAGTATGAGGTGATACACTTTGGATGGAGTAATCGGAATGCAAAGTACTGGGCTAATGGTAAGATTCTTGGGAGTGCAGATGAGCAGAGAGATCTCGGTGTCCATGTACACAGATCCCTGAAAGTTGCCACCCAGATTGGCAGGGTTGTTAAGAAGACATACAGTGTTTTGGCCTTTATTAATAGAGGGATCGAGTTCCGGAACCAGGAGGTTATGCTGCAGCTGTACAAAGCTCTGGTACGGCCACACTTGGAGTATTGCGTACAGTTCTGGTCACTGCATTATAAAAAGGATGTGGAAGCTTTGGAAAGGGTGCAGAGGAGATTTACTAGGATGTTGTCTGGTATGGAGGGAAGGTCCTATGAGGAAAGACTGAGGCCTTGAGGCAGTTCTCATTAGAGAGAAGAAGGTTGAGAGGTGACTTAATAGACATTCAAGATAATCAGAGAATTATATAAGGTGGACAGGGAGAGCCTTTTTCCAAGTATGGGAACGGCAAACATGAGGGGAGATAGGTTTAAGACCGATGTCAGAGGGAGTTTCTTTACTCAGAGAGTAGTAAGGGTATGGAATGTTTTGCCTGCAACAGTAGTATATTCATCAACTTTAAGTGCATTTAAGTTGTCATTGGACAGGCAAATGGACGTACATGGAATAGTGTAGATGGGATGGGCTTCAGATTAGTATGACAGGGCAGCGCAACATCAAGGGCCGAAGAGCCTGTACTGCGCTGTAATGTTCTATGTTCTATATTCTTGCTCACTCATTTCAACTTCTAAACCCTTGATACTGTATCCTCCCAGTTCTGAGGAAGGGTCACTCAACGTAAAATGTTAACTCTGATTTCTCTCCACAGATGCCACCAGACCTGCTGAGGTTTTCCAGCCAATTCTGTTTTTGCTACTGTATGCTCCCATTTCACTTTGCATCATCTTTGGTACAAACCTGGATACACTGCCCTCAATCCCCTCACATAATCCACTGGTATAGTCTGGAAATAGTTGAGGCCCAAGGTTTGGTCCTTGCGGTATCCCACTAGTTACAGCTGACCAACCTGACCTTGTTCCATTTATTGCTGCTCTCCATTAGTGTTCAGGCAGTTGCTGCTATTTACTGGGTCCAACCACAATGTGGTTCCATGGCAGTGCTCCACCAGGTCCTACATCATTACCATCTGACCATGACAGAGGCAGATCCTGGCAGGCAGAAATAAGCAACTCCAGTTGATGGTAGATCTCATTGACTAATTTTCCTCTAGTTCTGCTGTCATATTATCGAAGCTACAGCAGGAACCCCAGGGTCTAGTGTATACAGCAGTGAAAAAATAATAGGTCATTTAAATTTACAGCACACCAACATGTGACTGTTTTTATTTTATTGTGTCCTTATCAAGATGAATATTTTGATGCCACAGAATGAAATTTTGCTTTTGTTTCTTGCACACAATGTCAGTATAAAGCTCAAAGTTTGGGAGAAGATTTGTACCTCGGGCGCTCGTTATTGTGGTTCTGTTCGCCGAGCTGGGAATTTGCGTTGCAGACGTTTCGTCCCCTGTCTAGGTGACATCCTCAGTGCTTGGGAGCCTCCTGCGAAGCGCTTCTGTGATGTTTCCTCCGGCATTTGTAGTGGTTTGAATCTGCCGTTTCCGGTTGTCAGTTCCAGCTGTCCGCTGCAGTGGTCGGTATATTGGTTCCAGGTCGATGTGCTTATTGATTGAATCTGTGGATGAGTCCCATGCCACTAGGAATTCCCTGGCTGTTATCTGTTTGGCTTGTCCTATAATAGTAGTGTTGTCCCAGTCGAACTCATGTTGCTTGTCATCTGCATGTGTGGCTACTAAGGATAGCTGGTCGTGTCGTTTCGTGGCTAGTTGGTGTTCATGGATGCAGATCGTTAGCTGTCTTCCTGCTTGTCCTATGTAGTGTTTTGTGCAGTCCTTGCATAGGATTTTGTACACTACATTGGTTTTGCTCATGCTGGGTATCGGGTCCTTCAACAGGCACTCTCAGACAACAACTCACCAGAACGAAGGACCCGATACCCAGCATGAGCAAAACTAATGTAGTGTACAAAATCCCATGCAAGGACTGCACAAAACACTACATAGGACAAACAGGAAGACAGCTAACGATCTGCATCCATGAACACCAACTAGCCACGAAACAACACGACCAGCTATCCTTAGTAGCCACACACGCAGATGACAAGCAACATGAATTCGACTGGGACAACACTACTATTATAGGACAAGCCAAACAGAGAACAGCCAGGGAATTCCTAGAGGCATGGCACTCATCCACAGATTCAATCAATAAGCACATCGACCTGGACCAAATATACCGACCACTGCAGCAGACAGCTGGAACTGACAACCGGAAGCGGCAGATTCAAACCACTACAAATGCCGGAGGAATGATCACAGGAGGCTCCCAAGCACTGAGAATGTCACCTAGACAGGGGACGAAACGTCTGCAACACAAATTCCCAGCTCGGCGAACAGAGTCAGTATAAAGCATTTCCAGATCGGGTAAAGCACAGCTAGACATGAATTGAAGCATTTTCTAATCAATTCTAGCAACATGCCTAAGACTCACCTTTACTTGGGGAGGCTTACATGAGATGCATTTGCCCAATCAGAATTTGATGAAAGATCACTCTGCACAGGAGCCTCAAAACATCAGTCTCCACTCAACATTGACCCAACATCCCTGAGTTAAAAAGCCACTCACCAAATCTGGTCCACCACTCTAACCCCCAATACCACATACATGAGCCCATGACCATAAATACAAAACTGAGGTAGGCTATTCAATCCCTTGAGCTTGCTCTGCCGTTCAATAAATTCATGGCTTATTTGTTTATGTACCAAATTCCACATTTCTGCCTGCTTTGATAACTTTTGAATCCCTTGTCTAACTGGAATCTACCAGTGCTTTCAAAATATTTAATGACTGCCTTCTGAGATGGAGAGTTCCAAATGATACACAACTCTCAGGAACGAAAAATCACATCTCTGTCCTGAAAGGCTGACCTCTGCCTTGAAAGCAATATCCTGTAGTGTGGACTCCCCAAAAGAGGAAACATCCTTTCCATGTTCAATTTGTCAAAACTGCTCAGGACCTTAAAGACTTCAATCAGGTCACCCTTACTCTTTTAACTCCAGTGGACACAAGCCCAGCCTGCCCAATCTTTCCTCATAGGACAGCCCACTTATTCCAGGTATCTCTCTAACAAACCTCCCCTGAATAGCCTCTGACATACTCTCATCTTTCCTTCAAGAAGGAGACCGAAGCTGCACACAGTGTTCAGGATGTGGTCTCACAATGCCCTGTATAACTGCAACATTACATCTTTTCTTTTATGTTCCATTCCTCACATAACAAATGATAGCATCCCATGAATTTTCTTGAATACGTACTGTACCTGCAAACTAACATTTTCTGACTCATGTACTTGAACAACTAGAATCATTTGCACCTGAGAATTCTGCAGTTATTCTGCATTTAAGTAATACATCCCTTTGCATTCTTCCTGCCAATGATACATTTTCCCACATTATACTTCACTTGCCAGATTTTTGTTCACGTACTCATCTATCTGTATCCACATGCAAACTCCTTGTGTCTTCTTCATTATGCATTTTTCTGTTTATCCTAGTGTTGTCTATGAATTTAATCATCTTAACGTCACTCCCCTCAATTAAGTCACTGACACAAATTGCTAAAAGTGAGGCCTTGACACAAACCCTTCTGGAACTCCACCGTTCACCTCCTGCTGAAGATATAGAACCATTTATACACACTCTCTGTTTTGGTGGGTCAGCTAAATGTCTATCCATGGTAATACCCCCTATCCCATGAGCTTATTTCCTCCAATAATCGTTGATATGGCACCTTATCAAATGCCTTCAAGGAATCAAAGTACCGAATATCTACAGACTCCCCTTCACCCACTTCATGTTACTCACCCAAAGAATTTCAATAAATTGGTGAACAATGATTTATCTTCAATAAAACCACACTGACTCTACCTAATCACCTTGAGTGTTTTCACATTTCATAGCTATAATCTCATTAATGATCAATTCCAATGCCTTTCCCATGGTACACATGAAGATAACTGGCCAATGGTTCTCTGTTTTCTATCTCGCTCCCCTCTGCAGGCTTTATTTGCTACTTTCAAATCTTTCCTCAATCAAGGAAGAATTCAATTCACAGTCCATCTATCGGAGGGTTTCCTAATTGAATGGTTTAAAATATTTTTCTCTGTTTTCTTGAGCAGACTTTTAAAATAAATCAATGAAAACATCCAATCAAAAGAAGACAAAAGACTTTTCAGGTAAATGCTTTTCAACAATTGCACATTGTTTCCACAAACTGTTTAGTTTAAAAAAAAGATTTACTATGGAAGCTTGTATTAAATACAGCTCAAGGAAAAATAAAGTTTGGAAGTCCCTGCACATATCTTATGGCTAATGCCTCAATAATTAGAAGGATCAGAAATATGGAAACAAGCTGTCAATAAATCCTCCAGCAAATAGCATTGGAATACCAAATATCTAAACTGCTGCCCAAATGGAAAAAAAAAACACGTAAGTGGAAACTGTGTATGGGAGGGAGGGATTTAGATTAGGAAAAAAATCGTAGGTTTCGATTTGGCTTTTAAAGGAGGTGTTTAGGGATTACATTCCAAACAGTTGAGCCAAAGCATCTGTCTGCTCCTCCAGCAATGACATGTCAAAGGAGAGCAGAGAAACAGGCAAAGACAAAAATCAGAGAACTGCCAGATGAGGCTAAAAGGCCAGAAGAGACTGTAGAGATAGGGCGACTATGAAGGCAAAGGCGAGGAGCTTAGTTGATAGAGGGCCAATTCCATCAGTGAGGGTGATGAAGGAAGTGGTACTTACTGTGGAATTAATGCTGAGCAGCTACATATTGAATAAAATGGAATTCAGACACATGGATAAGGGAGGGCCAGCCAGGTCAAGGGTCAGTCAGAGCAATTAGATTTGGGTAACTAATGCTGGGTTTACCATAAATGCCCACAAACAATTCAAAATAAAAATGGTTGAAGTAATCTGTAGCTTTAGGGTTAAAAAGCAGCTTAGAGTTGAACAGAATGCCAAGGTTTCATACAGTCAAAATCAAAGAGAATTTACAGGGAGTAGAATGGAATCAGCAAAATTTACAGCAGTAGCAGAAAGAATTGTTCCATATTTGCACTGGCTAAATCACCAGGAGCTGAGAGTCCTCCATGATTTAACAGGCAGTCTGATCAAACATCACTTCATGATGGAATGAGGGAATTAATGAAACTACATCATCAAAAGATCTGTGAAATTTGACCCTGGGTCATCAGATGACACTGCCAAAGGACAACATGTAAGATAGGGGAGGACTTCAAGGACCAAACCTCAACAACTCTGCAGATATCTGTGTGGGAGTAGCAAGGAAACACTTGGTGAAGATGTACAAACTGCCTTCAAACAATGACAAGGGACATACAAGGGCAGTCTAATGAAACTGGACAGTGGCTGAAAGACAGCATTGAGATGATGCTGATTGATGAAAGATGCTGGAATAAGATTGTTACGTGAACGAGTGGGCACCATTTTTCCTTTCTATCAATTTTGGCAGTTAAAAAAATACTCTAGAATTACTGACCGGCAGCAGAATAAAATAAGTCATTCTAGTCTCTTGTTAATAAAGTACCACGAGCCCTGGAGACAGCTGCATGGGTATCCTTTCCCTTCTGCCAGTTAAAAGTCACTCTATATTTGAGGAACAAATTACTCAAGGGTTATTGTAAAGGTACTTATGAGACACTACGCAGAAGCTGTTGATGAAATGTTATTTAATTAATTGGAATGTGCCACATGTAACAATTCACAGAATTCAGTCGCCTTTATGTTAGGTAGACCTCTGAAGTAACAATATTCCAGTTCATCAAGTGTTTAAGCACATTTTACAAACTAGAAATTATTAATTTTCTTCAAAGTTTGTGAGAAAATATGTAGCTCGGGTGCGCATTGTTGTGGTTCTGTTCGCCAAGCTGGGAACTTATATCCATTAACACCAACCAGCCATGAAACGACACGACCAGCTATCCTTAGTAGCCACACATGCAGATGACAAGCAACATGAGTTTGACTGGGACAACACTACTATTATAGGACAAGCAAAACAGAGAACAGCCAGGGAATTCCTAGAGGCATGGCACTCATCCACAGATTTTATCAACAAACACATCGAACTAGGCCCAATATACTGGCCACTGCAGCAGACAGCTGGAACTGACAACCGTAAGCGGCAGAGACAAACCACTATAAATGCCAGAGGAAACATCACAGAAGCGCTTCACAGGAGGCTCCCAAGCACTGAGTATGTCACCTGGACAGGGGATGAAACGTCTGCAATATTAATTTTCTGTTTAAATATGTTTATTTTCACTTGGCTTCAAAGGAATTTTATTCCAACTTATTAAGTGCTTGAATATTATTAATGAGAAGTTGTAATTAAACACATTTAACACCATTTAAAATGTTACAAAACTCAATTTTGTAGCCAATGAGTACTATAAATAGTTATCACTGAAAAGTGATTACCATGAAACATGCAATCTCTGTATCAATATATATACTGTGTGTACATTCTGCTTATCCTGTGTACACATTGCAGGAACACTCTGTATGTACACATGATGATACAAAGCTGAATAGATGATCTCATACATCTAAGCCATAAGAAACAGCAAATCCATGATCACCGTCAGTTAGAAGGACAAGGACAGCAGATACATGGGAACACCACCATCCTGACTTGGAAATATATCGCCGTTCCTTCACTGTCACTGAGTCAAAATTCTGGAATTTCCTCCCTAATGGAATTGTGGGTCAACCCACAGCACATAGGCTGTAGCGGTTCAAGAAGGCAGCCCTCCACCACATTCTCAAGGGGCAACCAGAGTTGGGCAATCAAATGCTGGCCCAGCCAGAGCCATCCTTGAAAAATTAAAATAAAATGATGAGTGAATGTATAAATGTATTCCAAGGCAATGGATTGAAATAAACCAAAACATGCTGAAGAAACTCAGCAGGTCAAGCAACATCTATGGAGAGGGAAACAAAGTTAATGCTTCAAATGCAAAATGACAAATTCTGAAGAAAATATACTGAACTCGCAATGTTAGCTTAACTTTCCTCTCCATAGGGTCAGTCAGTTTGGCTGTGTTTCTCCAGAATTTTCTGTTTTTATTTCAACTGTCGGTATCAACTTTGCTTTAATTTTAGCAATCAGTATAGTTACTGTTACATAAGGTAATGGTTCTGAAGGAGTTATCGTTCATGTTTCATTCACTCCAACCTTTCTATTGATGTGAAATAGTTAGTAGTTGGAGACAGGGATCGCTGTTTGAGCAGCAGATGTATCTCTATCTTGAAGGTCCTAGTGATTCTGTCTGATCAATGGAATTGTGTCTGTTGCTGTCATGCAATGAACCTTCTTTATATCTAAGAGCAGTGCATCCTCTGTATATACCTTATGGTGGTAAATCATCTATCAGTAATCACTAGATAGTCTTTAGACAAAACAAAGACAAGGAGGATTGGTGGCAGTGAACAATAACTCTAATGTAGTACCAGACACTGGCAGGAATGGCAAAGCTGCAAGGACCACCACCATAGAACGTTACAGCGCAGTACAGGCCCTTCTGCCTTTGTTGTTGCACCGAAACATGAGGAGAGGAAATCCAGAAAACCCAGGAGAAATTTTCTAAAACCCCCTCAAGGTTTTTCAGTTTAAGAGTAAGAACTGCTTTAAGAAAATGTCGGCAGATCAGGCAGTAGCTAAACATGATCACTGATAAAGAAAGGTGATAACCCTGTGGAAACAGCAAAATGACAAGCTCCAAAGGGAAAACCTCATTCAGAAAATGGCAAGAGGATCTGAGGCAAGAGTATGAGCTTATAAAATAGAGAAAAGCCAGCCACACATAGAATACTGTATATACTCATGTATAGGTCGAGTTTTGAAAACCTTTCATTAAGCTGAAAATAGGGGGTTGACTTATACAGGGGATGAAATTCATGTTGGCATGAGTCAAAAAAATGGACAAACAAGGGCTGAATCTCTATATAAAACAATAAAAACAAAAGGAAAAAGAATTATGGTCATTTTTTAACTTGGGGGCATTTACAACAAGTTCAGAGCACAACTGTATGCGACAGCTACTTCTAAGAAACTGAGGCGAACAACAGGATTACAACGTTGAGAGCTGCCATATGGTTCCCTAGATATTTGCATGCACAGGTCAAATATATGCATGTAAATATTACATAAATAAATATGTAATGTGTATATATAGTTATCAAGATGCAATTTAACGATTTGAAAATCGCATTGTGCAAATATATACTGGTGCACATAACATGCGATGACACAGGCATTGCATTTGAATCAAAAATGTACAAATCATGCCCTTTAAGGCTGTATATATGGTCAGGAGGAGACCCCTGAAAAACCAGCGTTGACTTATACACAAGGTATATGAAAAATACCAGATTTCTTTGGCCAAAATTAGTGGTCTACTTATACAGGAGACTTACCTATACGTGGCTATATATGGTAGATACATATATTAATGAAAACATTCTCTCTATTAGCAACTAAAAACCTCTGTGCAGTAACATTAGATAAGAGAAATGGACAAGAGAGAGGCCCACACAGAAAACTCACCACAACTAGAAAAGAGACCAACATTTAGCAAAATACTTCAATTGGAGAAGATACCTGAGACATTCATTAGGAACTACCTTATCCATAAGAGACAGAACATTGAGAGAGTCAAAGATATCCTAGTGATTTTGTATTTGATACAGAAGTAACTGTTAGTATCTTATCAGATCATTTTCCAGGTATAGAGAAGCAAATGTTACAGATTACAGAGATAGAATGACGTTGTACTGGTGGAATAATAATCAGCAGCACAGGAATGCTACTCAGGGAGTAGTTCTTTACTCAGAGAATAGTAAGGGTATGAAATGCTTTGCCTGCAACGATAGTAGATTCGCCAACTTTAAGTACATTTAAGTTGTCATTGAACAAGCATATGGATGTACATGGAATAGTGTAGGTTAGATGGGCTTCAGATTGGTATGACAGGTCGGCGCAACATCGAGGGCCGAAGGGCCTGTACTGTGCTGTAATTTTCTATGTTCTATGTTCTAAGTTACCTTTGTTTTGGAGGACAATTAAAAGCCAACCACATTACTGTGGGTCTGAAGACATGTGTAGGTCAGACTAGTTAAGGAAGTCAGATTTCTTCCTAAAGGTCATTCATGAACCAGATGGGTCTTTACAGGAATCACTGATAGTTTCATGGTCTCCCTTACTGAAACTAGCTTTTAATTACAAATTTTTTTCTGGATGTAGGTTTGCTCGCTGAGCTGAAAGGTTAGTTTTCAGACATTTTGTCACCATACTAGGTAACATCTTCAGTGAGCCTCTGAATGAAGCACTGGTGGTGTAGTCCACTTTCTAGTTATATGTTTCAGTTCCCTAGGTTGGTGATGTCATTTCCTGTGGAAATAACAGGAAATGGCATCACCATAGGAAATGATGTCACCACAGGAAATGGCATCACCAACCCTAGGAAATTCAAACATATAAATAGAAAGCAGGCTATACCACAAGTGCTTCATTCGGAGGCTCACTGAAGATGTTACCTAGTATGGTGATGAAATGTCTGAAAACGAATCTTCCAGCTCAGTGAGCAAACCTACAGCCAGAACCTCAACCTAAGTAACAAATCTTCTCAAAATTCACTAACATATTATTTTTATTAATGGATTTCAAATTTTACATCTGCAATGCTGAGATCTGAAGCCATGTTCTCAAAAATTCAGTTTCTGAATTATTTGTCTAGTTGTACTACTATGATAAAACCATCTCCCATTTATTGTTATCAAAAAGCAATGTCACTTCTGGAGATGCTCTACAGCTGTCTACCCTCTACCACCAAGCATTAGATCGGCCCAAAACAATGCAAGGACAAAAGAGGACTGATGGTAATGAACTACCTTGAATGACCCTTTCCAAGTGGCCCCTACTGGTAAAAGGTGGCAAATATCATGAGGTACCAGGAGTGGTCACCTTGTAAAATATTGCAATTGCTAATGTCAAGATGATTTAAAATATAAAGTATTAATATTTAAACTTATCCCAGAACCTGAGATAGTATGGGCTGAAGTTAGAAACAGGAAAGGAGAGGTCACCCTGTTGGGAGTTTTCTATAGGCCTCTGAATAGTTCCAGACATCTAGAGGAAAGGATAGCAAAGATGATTCTTGATAGGAGTGAGAGAGACAGGGTAGTTGTCATGGGGAACTTCAACTTTCCAAATATTGACTGGGAACACTACAGTACGAGTACTATAGATGGGTCAGTTTTTCTCCAGTGTGTGCAGGAGGGCTTCCTGACACAGTATGTAGACAGGCCAACAAGGGGCTAGGCCTGTCTAGTACCAATAGATTTGGTACTGGGTATTGAGCCCGGCTAGGTGTTATATTTGGAAGGAGGTGAGCACTTTGGTGATAGCGATCACAATTCTGCTATGTTTACTTTAGTGATAGAAAGGGATAGGTGAATGCCACTGGGCAAGAGTTACAGCTGGGGGAAAGGCAATTACGATGTGATTAGGCAAGATTTAGGAAGCATAGGATGGTGAAGGAAACTGCAGGGGATAGGCACATTAGAAATGTGGAGCTTATTCAAGGAAAAGCTACTGTGTGTCCAAGATAAGTATGTACCTGTCAGGCAGAGAGGAAACTGTACAGTGTGGGAGCCGTGGTTTGTGAAGGAAGTGGAATCTCTGGTCAAGAGGAAGAAGCAGGCTTATGTTAGGATGAGATGTGAAGGCTCAGTTAGGGCACTTGAGGGTTACAAGGTAGCCAGGAAAGACCGAAAGAGAGAGCTCAGAAGAGCCAGGAGGAGTCATGAGAAGTTGTTGGCAGATAGGATCAGGGTAAACCCTAAGGCTTTCTATTAGTATTTCAGGAATAAAAGAATGACGAGAGTAAGATTAGGGCCAATTAAGGATAATAGTGGGAAGTTGTGTGTGGAGTCAGAGGAGATAGGGGAAGCACTAAATGAATACTTTTCAACAGTATTCACTCTAGAAAACGATAACGTTGTCGAGGAGATTACTGAGATACAGGCTACTAGACTCGGTGGGATTGAGGTTCACAAGGAGGAGGTATTAGAAATCCTGCAGAGTGCGAAAATAGTTAAGTCCCCTGGGCCGGATGGGATTTATCCTCGGATCCTCTGGGAGGCCAGCGAGGAGATTGCCGAGCCTTTGGCATTGATCTTTAAATCGTCATTGTCTACAGGAATAGTGCCAGAAGACTGGAGGATAGCAAATGTGGTTCCCCTGTTCAAGAAGGGGAGTAGAGACAACCCTGGTAATTACAGACCAGTGAGCCTTACTTCAGTTGTTGGTAAAGTGTTGGAAAAGGTTATAAGAGATAGGATTTATAATCATCTAGAAAAGAATAATTTGATTAGGGATAGTCAGCACAGCTTTGTGAAGGGTAGGTCGTGCCTCACAAACCTTATTGAGTTCTTTGAGAAGGTGACCAAACAGGTAGATGAGAGTAAACCAGTTGATGTGGTGTATATGGATTTCAGCAAGGCGTTCGATAAGGTTCCCCACAGTAGGCTATTGTATAAAATGCGGAGAAATGGGATTGTGGGAGATATAGCAGTTTGCATCAGTAATTGGCTTGCTGAAAGAAGACAGAGGTTGATGGGAAATGTTCATCCTGAGTCCAGTTACCAGTGGTGTACCGCAAGGGTCGGTGTTGGATCCACTGCTGTCCGTCATTTTTAATAATGACCCGGATGAGGGCGTAGAAAGGTGGGTTAGTAAATTTGTAGACGACACTAAGGTCGGTGGAGTTGTGGATAGTGACGAAGGATGTTATAGGTTACAGAGAGACATCGATAAGCTGCTGAGCTGGGCTGAGAGGTGGCAAATGGAGTTTAATGCGGACAAGTGTGAGGTGATTCACTTTGGTCGGAGTAACCGGAATGCAAAGTACTGGGCTAATGGTAAGATTCTTGGTAGTGTAGATGAGCAGAGAGATCTCGGTGTCCAGGTGCATAGATCCCTGAAAGTTGCCACCCAGATTGACAGGGTTGTTAAGAAGGCATATAGTGTTTTAGCTTTTATTAATAAAGGGATTGAGTTCCGGCACCATGAGGTTATGCTGCAGCTGTACAAACTCTAGTGCGGCCGCACTTGGAGTATTGTGTACAGTTCTGGTCACCGCATTATAAGAAGGATGTGGAAGCTTTGGAAAGGGTGCAGAGGAGATTTACTCGGATGTTGCTTGGTATGGAGGGAAAGTCTTACGAGAAAAGGCTGAGGGACTTAAGGTTGTTTTCGTTAGAGAGAAGAAGGTTGAGAAGTGACTTAATAGAGACGTTTAAGATAATCAGAGGGTTAGATAGGGTGGACAGGGAGAGCCTTTTTCCAAGTATGGTGACGGCGAGCACGAGTGGACATAGCTTTAAATTGAGGGGTGATAGATATAGGACAGATGTCAGAGGTAGTTTCTTTACTCAGAGAGTAGTAAGAGTATGGAATGCTTTGCCTGCAATGGTAGTAGATTCACCAAGTTTAAGTACATTTAAGTCGTCATTGGACAAGCATATGGACGTACATGGAATAGTGTAGGTTAGATGGGCTTCACATTGGTATGACTGGTCGGTGCAACATCGAGGGCCGAAGGGCCTGGACTGCGCTGTAATGTTCTATGTTCTATATGTTCTAAAAGCTTTGTTCTGTTTGAGAAATAAACAATTATAAAATGAACTGGAGCATTACAAAGTAGCCACTAAATTCACTTGGTCTGAAAGCAGTCAAACTCAGCAAGGGAAAGGTCAAGACCAACAGTAACTAACAATATCTAACATGGTCAAAACTATCCAAAACAACCTGAAAAAAAGCTTTCTAAATTATCTAGACATGAAAATTATTTACCTGAAATGCATAGTTTTCAAATGGATCTTCAAAATGACTCTTTTGGATGAGATTTCTCAATGATAAAACTTTGCTCTGGCAAAATCTAAGTCCAAAATCCATACGGAAACAAAAGAGTTGTGTCCCCTCCTCCTCTCTAAAACAAAAGAATACAGGGGTCCTCCAACAATAGGCCATCAAAGCTTACTTAAAACTGGATTGCCTTCTTTCTGGCCTAACAGTCAGTATTTGCATTAGGTAAAAACAATGACACAGATGCTGGAAACCAGATTTTGGATTAGTGGTGCTGAAAGAGCACAGCAGTTCAGGCAGCATCCAAGGAGCAGTAAAACCGACATTTCGGGCAAAAGCTTTTCATCAGGAATAAAGGCAGAGAGCCTGAAGTGTGGAGAGATAAGCTAGAGGAGGGTGGGGGTGGGGAGAAAGTTGTATAGAGTACAATAGGTGAGTGGGGGAGGGGATGAAGGTGATAGGTCAGGGAGGAGGGTGGAGTGGATAGGTGGAAAAGAAGATAGGCAGGTAGAACAAGTCATGGGGACAGTGCTGAGCTGGAATTCTTTGTTGCTATAGAAAACAGCAACATTCAGAAACATCCAGTTAGAAATGAATCCTAAGGAGAAAGACTCACTGAATGCAACATCTTTGTTTCTCTCTCTGGTTCTGGACAAGTGATTAACTCTGATAGATAACTGCTCCTCACAAAACTGAACCAGCTTAGTCTGAAAATACCCACTGGAACCTCCAGGTCAACATTCAACTGCATAATTCCTTCACTAAAGAAACGGAAATGTCTTTGCTTCAGTTCCACCTCCCCATACCCTGTATCTTGTATATTTGCTGAATGGAGTCAAAGATTCACACTTCATGGAAACAGATCCTTCAGTCTACGTCATCGATGCGGACCACATATCCCAAAATTAACTAGTCTCTTTTGTCTGAATTTGGCCAATATTGCTCTAAATCTTTCCTCTTCATATACTTGTCCAAATGTCTTTTAAATGTTGTAATTGTACTAGTCTCTACCACTTGCTGTGGCAGCTCATTCCACACTTGTATCCCCTCTGTGTGAAAACGTTAACCCTAGTTCCTTTTAAATCTTTCCTCTCTCACCATAAACCTATGCCCTCTAGTTTTGAACTCCCTCACCATTGGAAAAAGACCTTTGCTATTCACCTTATCTATGCACCTCTACCTCCTATGCTCCAGGCAAAAAAGTCCCAGCCTATCCAACCTCTCCTTGTAATTCCAGTACAGGCACCATCCTTGTAAACATTTTCCCCACCTTTTCCAGTTTAATAACATCCTTCCTATAGCAAAGAAACTAGAATTGCATGCAGTATTCCAAAAGTGGCCCAACCAATGTCTTGTACAGTACCAACATGACCTCCTAATTCATATTCTTAATGCACTGACCAATGAAGGCAAGCATGCCAAATGCCTTCTTCACTATCCTGTGTTGCTGTTTTCAAGAAACTATGAACCTGCACCTCTCTGTCCCTCTGTTCGACAACACTTGCCAGGCTCTTCCGTTAACTGTGTAAAGATTAGACGGGTACTGGAAATGCTCAGCAGGTCAGGCAGCATCCGAGGAGCAGGAAAATCGACGTTTCGGGCAGGAGCCCTTCATCAGGAATGGAGGCAGGGAGCCTTGGGGTGGAGAGATAAATGGGAGGGGGTATGACTGGGGAGAAGGTAGCTGGGAGTGCAATTGGTGGATGGAAGAAGGGGTAAAAGTGATAGGTTGGAGAGGAGGGTGGAGTGGATAGCTGGGAAGGAAGATTGACAGGTGGGACAGGTCATGAGAATGGTGCTGAGCTGGAGGGTTGGAGCTGGGGTGAGGTGGGGGAAGGGGAAATGAGGAAACTAATGAAATCCACATTGATTCCATAGGGTTGAAGGGCTCTGAGGCGGAAGATGAGGCGTTCTTCCTCCAGGCGTCGGGTGGTAAGGGAGTGGCGGTGGAGGAGGCCCAGGACCTGCATGTCCTCGGCAGAGTGGGAGGGGGCATTGAAATGTTGGGCCACAGGGCGGTGGGGTTGATTGGTGTGGGAAAGGTCCTGCCCTAGTTTGCCTTACCAAAATGAAACACCTTCATTTATCAAAATTAAACTCCATCTGTTGACTCGTGCGTGTGTGCAGGCACATATGTATGTCACAGAATTCACAACACATTTTATCTTTTGAAGAAGGTTTGTACTCTTTGTAATTGAGTGAATTTACAATGAAGCTTACTCATCAATATTGATTATCTCAAGAGTCTGTCAGACTTATGTCTTCATAGCTTTAATACATGATCAGGTACATGTTGAATTCTGTTAACTCTGTTAACTGAATGTTACACTAATGATTAATATTCTAGGATTTTAGCACTGAATGATGTGACTAGAAATGTTAGTGCTGAAAATCCTTTAAAATATTGTAATAACATTTATAAGGCCCAAGTCAGGAGTGTGATGGAATACTTCCCACTTGCCTGGATGGGTGCAGCTCCAACAACCTTTCACATATGTTTTTTTTAAGATTAGATTAGATTCCCTACAGTGTGGAAACAGGCCTTTTGGCCCAACAAGTCCACACCAACCCTCTGAAGAGCAACTCACCCAGACCCATTCCCCTACATTTACCCCTTCACGGGCAATTTAACACGGCCAATTCACCTAACCTGCACATTTTTTGGATTGTGGGAGGAAACCGGAGCACCCGGAGGAAACCCACCCAGACACGGGGAGAATGTGCAAACTCCACACAGACAATTGCCTGAGGCAGGAATTGAACCTGGGCTCTGGCGCTGTGAGGCAGCAGTGCTAACCACTGTGCCACCGTGCCAGTCCTTCTCATCCATGCCAACCAAGTTTCCCAAACTAAACCAGTCCCATTTACCTGCATTTGGCCCAAATCCCTCTAAACTTTTCCTATTCATGGCTTTTAAAGATTGTACCTGTATCGATCACTTCCTCTGGCAGCTCACTCTATGCACAGTGGTGGTAAGCTGCCTTCTTGAACCGCTGCATTCCATGTGCTGGGGGTAGACCCACAATGCCCCAAGAGAGGAAATTCTAGGATTGTGACCCAATGACAGTGAAGGAACAGTTATTTATCTCCAAGTCAGGATGGTGAGTGGCTTGGAGAGGAACTTGCAGGGAGTGGACTCCCCATTGGTGAGTCAGGAGGTGAGTTACTTGCCACAGTATTCCTCGCCTCTGACCTGCTCTTGCAACTATTGCATTTAGGTTGCAAAAGGAGTTGAGGTTCTGGTCAATGGTAACCCCCAGGATCTTGATAGTGGGGGATTGAGTGATGGTAACACCATAAAGCAGCAGTAATTTGATTGTCTCTTATTGGAGATGGTCATTGCCTGTCTTTTGTGTGGCATGAACGTTACTTGTTACTTGTCAGCCCAGAATATTTTCCAAAACTTGTTGCATTTGAACACGGACTGCTTTAGTACCTGAGGAGTTACGAATGGTGCAGAGCATTGTGTAATCATTGGCAAACATCCCTCCTTCTGACTTTATGATGGAGGGATGAAAATGTTTTGGCGTACTGCACTGCCCTGAGGAACACCTGCAGACGTATCCTGGAGCTGAGATGACTGATCTCCAACAGCCACAACCATCTTCCGATTAGCCTAATCAGCAGAAAGTTTGTCTCTGATATCCACTGATTCCAGTTTTGCTAGGGCTGCTTGATGCCACACTTGGTCGAATGCAGCATCACTCTTGGAGCTGAGCTCTTTTGTCCATGTTTGAACCAAGGCTGAAAACTGAAAATCGAGAACTGAGTGGCCCTGGGGGAACCCAAACTGGGCGTCACTGAGCAGGTTATTGCTGAGCAGGTGCTGCTTGATAGCTCTGTTGGTGACACCTTCCATCACTTTACTGATGATCAAGAGCAGACTGATGGGGCTGTAATTGGTTGGGTTGGATTTGTCCTATGTTTTGTGAATGGCTTTTCTCATTACGCCAGTTCAAGAAGAATATATAGAAAATGTTTGAGGGATAATAACAATCAAAACTATGGCTATAAAGAAAGATATGAGATCAAAAGGCTTTCGAGCTGGAGCAGAGAGGTTTAAATGGAGATATAGTAGAGGTTTGAAAGTTAAAATTTTAAGAGGGTAAACAGAGCAAAATTATTTCCATTGCTTGTTGAGTTGTTGACAAGAAAATATGTGTGTTTATTAGGAGAGCAAGAACCCGAGGTTAGAATATTTGAACAGACGTTGCTGTATTTGGTCAAATCAGAAATCTGAGGAAGATAACACAAGAATCTCTGCAGAGACAGGACAGGCAGATGTGACTGAAGTAAACCACTGAAACAGAAACAGGCTCAAGTAGAATTACATCCTTCAGTGATGGTTATAATTCAATGGCATCTTTCACATCAGATGTTAATATCTATTAATATCTATTTTCAAATTAGATTACTTCTTCTATTCTCACTGCTCTTGCTGGTATTTACCATATCCAGTACTCCATTCCCCTCATCTCTGTAACCCTATGGCCTGCTGCTCATTTCTGTGACCAATACCTGGCAGAACCCAGGGGTGGCACGGTGGCTCAGTGGTTAGCACTGCTGCCTCACAGCACCAGGGACCTGGGTTCGATTCCAGCCTCAGGTGACTGTCTGTGTAGAGTTTGCACATTGGTCCTGTGTCTGCGTGAATTACTTCCCACAATCCAAAGATGAGCAGGTTAGGTGAATTGGCTATGCTAAATTGCCCATTGTGCTCAGGGATATGTAGGTTAGGTGCATTAGTCAGGTGTACATTTAAGGTAGGGGGAATTGATCTGGGTGGGTTACTTTTCGGAGGGTTGATTTGGACCTTATGGGTTGTAGGACCTGTTTCCACACTATAGGGATTCTAGGATTCAAATACCCTCTTTCAATGCTAGTTGTAATCAGCTGTGATGCTGCTATTGTAGAATAGTTCATTCAAGGTGGTTTTCAGAGCTTATACATGCATCAAGGCTTTTTGGGAGAACTGGTGCCCAGCATGTGAAAGTATGTCCAGAGTGGGTGTTCATGAGAAACAAATATTGGCAAGGTCAGTAGCAGATCGCAAAGAATAGGTGGGGGGTTGCTTCCCCATATCTCAGGTTCAGAATCCAATGTTTACAGACTCAAGGTGAAGCAACATTATTAGGAAGAACTTCACATTTGTTTGTTGATCATATTTTTCTATGATAACGGGCACATACCTTCAAAACATCCTTGTTTATGTTGATCAGGTTGAATGAAAATATATGATCTTTGGCCCCGACAAAGAGTCTGCCTTTCTCCTCATCCAACAAGAACGTCTGGTAACCAGAGCTGTTTGCAATTCCAACAAAAGTGACAACGCTGTTTAATTCCATCATTTCTGTGGAAAAGAGAGAACAATCTTGAGTGAAAGATTAAGCGACTTCAGCTATTCTGATTGACATTGCCATGACACAACAGATTTGAAACACGGCTTCGGAGATGTCATAAATTCTCAACATGCAAAAACTTGAAGGGGGTACATGCTTTAGGGAGGAATGTTGTCAAATTGTTTTGATTAATGCTGCCTCAGGTGAGGATTTGGGATGGTAAGGCATCCTTTAGATTATTGTGGTGAGCAAACACTAAGGGGAACAGAACCAAAGTCAAAGTCCAACAGGGAAACTCAGCTGGACTACCTTTGCTGAGGTTGTTTCTAACTGACGCCAGTACAATAACACAGACATAAAACGGCTTCTTTGAACCAAACCAACTGTTCACTTTAACTGGTGGAGGCTGATAAAGATGAAGCTCAACCTCCCTCTCGATATTGTAGCTGTTTCTAACCTTTCAGTGACTGATCCATGAGTGTCCAAGTTCACAGAAACAATTCCCCAGAAACATCTCTTCAAAGTGAAAAAGGCAGGCTATGCGGTTTCAGTAGCCAAGTCTACAGACTATAGGAATTCTTGTGGCACAGTGGTAGTATCCCTAACCTTGAGCCAGGAGACCCAGGTTCAAGAGCTGAAAAATGTGTCGCTGGAAAAGCGCAGCAGGTCAGGCAGCATCCAAGGAGAAGGAGGATCGACGTTTCGGGCATAAGCCCTTCTTCAGGAATGAGGAGGGTGTGCCCAGCAGGCTAAGATAAAAGGTAGGGAGGAGGGACATGGGGATGGGGCGTTGGGAATGCGATAGGTGGAAGGAGGTTAAGGTGAGGGTGATAGGCCGGACAGGGGGTGGGGGCGGAGAGGTCGGGAAGAAGATTACAGGTCAAGAAGGCGATGCTGAGTCCAAGGGTTGGGACTGAGATAAGGTGGGGGGAGGGGAAATGAGGAAGCTGGAGAAATCTGCATTCATCCCTTGTGGTTGGAGGGTTCCTAGGAGGAAGATGAGGCGCTCTTCCTCCAGGCGTTGTGTTGCCATGGTCTGGCAATGGAGGAGGCCAAGGACCTGCATGTCCTTGGCGGAGTGGGAGGGGAAGTTGAAGTATTGAGCCACGGGGCGGTTGGGTTGGTTGGTCCGGGTGTCCCAGAGGTGTTCTCTGAAACGTTCCGCAAGTAGGCAGCCTGTCTCCCCAATGTAGAGGAGACCACATCGGTGCAGCGGATGCAGTAAATGATGTGTGTGGAGGTGCAGGTGAATTTGTGATGGATATAGAAGGATCCTTTGGGGCCTTGGAGGGAAGTGAGGGGGGACGTGTGGGCGCAAGTTTTGCATTTCTTGTGGTTGCAGGGGAAGGTGCCGGGAGTGGAGGTTGGGTTGGTGGGAGGTGTGGACCTGATGAGGGAGTTACGGAGGGAGTGGTCTTTCTGGAACGCTGATAGGGGAGGGGAGGGAAATATATCTTTGGTGGTGGGGTCCGTTTGGAGGTGGCGGAAATGACGGCGGATGATACGATGTTTCTGGAGGTTGGTGGGGTGGTAGGTGAGGGCCAGTGTGGTTCTGTCCTGGTGGCGATTGGAGGGGCGGGGCTCAAGGGCGGAGGAGCGGGAAGTGGAGGAAATGTGGTGGAGAGCATCGTCAACCACGTCTGAGGGGAAATTGCGGTCTTTGAAGCAGGAGGCCATCTGGGTTGTTCGGTATTCGAATTGGTCCTCCTGGGAGCAGATGCGGAGGAGGCAAAGGAATTGGGAATATGGGATGGAGTTTTTACAGGGGGCAGGGTGAGAGGAGGTGTAATCTAGGTAGCTGTGGGAATCGATCGGTTTGTAGTAAATGTCCGTGTTGATTCGGTCGCCCGAGATAGAAATGGAGAGGTCTAGGAAAGGGAGGGAGGAGTCTGAGGCAGTCCAAGTAAATTTGAGGTCGGGGTGGAAGGTGTTAGTAAAGTGGATGAACTGTTCAACCTCCTTGTGGGAGCACGAGGTAGCGCCGATACAGTCATCAATGTAGCAGAGGAAAAGGTGGGGGATGGTGCCAGTGTAGCTGCAGAAGATGGAATGTTCCACATATCCTACGAAGAGACAGGCATAGCTGGGGCCCATGAAAGTGCCCATGGCTATTCCTTTGGTTTGGAGGAAGTGGGAGAATTGGAAAGAGAAGTTGTTCAGAGTGAGGACCAGTTCAGTCAGTCGAAGGAGGGTGTCAGTGGAAGGGTACTGGTTGGTTCGGTGGGAAAGGAAGAAGCGGAGGGCTTTGAGGCCTTCGTGATGGGGGATGGAGGTGTACAGGGACTGGATATCCATGGTGAAGATAAGGCGTTGGGGGCCAGGGAAGCGAAAATCATGGAGGAGGTGGAGGGCGTGGGTGGTGTCCTGAACGTAGGTGGGGAGTTCTTGGACTAAGGGGGACAGGACCATGTTGAGGTATGCAGGCATGAGTTCGGTGGGGCAGGAGCAGGCTGAGACAATGGGTCGGCCGGGGCAGTCAGGTTTGTGGATTTTGGGCAGGAGGTAGAAGCGGGAGATGCGGGGTTGTGGGACTATGAGGTTGGAGGCGGTGGATGGGAGGTCCCCCGAGGTGATGAGGTTATGGATGGTGTAGGAGATGATGGTTTGGTGGTGGGGGGTGGGGTCATGGTCAAGGGGGCAGTAGGAGGAGGTGTCCACGAGCTGGCGTTTAGCCTCAGCGGTGTAAAGACCCAGGTTCAAGTCCCACCTGCTCCAGAGGTGTGGGATAATATCTCTGAACAGGTTAATATAGAAAACATCTACTCTCAGTCAAGACCCACATATCTTCATCGTGCTGTATCGTGTTCTGAATGGTTATGTGTGAACAGACTAGAATGTTAGTAAAAACAGAGTGAGGGAGTAGCCTTCTTCAGTGCATAATCCTATCCAAAATCATTTGAACACCAGGACAATGTGAGGTACTACTTAAATACCTCTGTTCCTCTGCAACTCCTGATGTTCTTCAATCCTTTCATCATATTGAGTGGGATCGTTACCTGCATTCCCAATATTCCAACAGTGAATCCCATTGCAGAATCTCACCATTGTTCCAGCATAGGAGGAGGCCATTCAGCCCACTGTAGCTGTATGGATTCTCCCCAGATGAGCATCTTATTTAGTGCCATCCCCATATCCCTGCACAGGAGGTGGACTTGGCCCAGGGGCATTATTGTTAGACCATTTATCCAAAGAGGAGAAAGTGAGGTCTGCAGATGCTGGAGATCAAAGTTGAAACTTTATTGCTGGAACAGCACAGCAGGTCAGGCAGCATCCAGGGAACAGGAGATTCGACGTTTCGGGCACAGGCCCTTCTTCAGGAATCACAGGCCCTTTCCTGAAGAAGGGCCTGTGCCCGAAACGTCGAATCTCCTGTTCCCTGGATGCTGCCTGACCTGCTGTGCTGTTCCAGCAATAAAGTTTCAACATTTATCCAAAGACTCAGATAGTGTTCGGGATACCCAGATTTGAATACTGCTATGGCAGATGGTGGAATTGAATTTTCTAAAAATCTGGAATCAAGAGTCTAATGATGATTATGAATCCATTGTTGATGGTCAGGGGAAAAAAATCTGATTCACTAATGTCCTTCAAGGAAGGAAACTGCCATCCTTACCTGGTCTGCCACATGTGACTCCAGACCCACAGCAATGTGATTGACTCTTAACTGCTCTCTGGGTAATTAGGGATGGACAATAAATGCTGGCCCAGCTAGGGTCACCCACATACTGTGAAGGAATAAAAAAATTGCTCTTTTTCAACTAATCATCCATGTCTTTTGGAATGTGTCTCCACCACGCATTCAGATGGTACACTCTAGACTGCAGCTACTCCCTGTGTGAAAAGGTTTCTCATGTCACTTTTTGTTCGTCTGCTAATTAACAGTAATCTCTAGCTTTTCATTCATGATTCTTTTCCAAGTGAAATTATTTTCTCCCGATCAACTTTATCTAGCCCTCCCATGATTCTGAATACTTCAACTAGGACTCCTGTCAGCCTTCTCCTCTCCAGCCTCTTCTTCATGCACCTCCCCCCCACCACCACATCTCTCCACTTTGTACCACCCAGTCCTTATTTAAAATTCCATCTCTTTCATCAAGTCGCTTGTCTCTCCTTCTAACATTGCCTCCCTTGTCTTAAGTGTACTTTTACATCATTGTGTTTTATGCAGTGCCTTTGAAATATTTTTCAGTGCTGAAGCACTACATAAATGCAAGTTGATGTTGATATAGGTGCCATTTATAGATATTTAACAGTTCTGAAGGTGTAATCGCTAAATTCCAGATGTTCTGATGAAAGGTCAACTTCGATACTATTTACTGTTATTCTTCTCTTTTCAAAACTAATAAACATGCTGGGTATTTTAGTGTGCTTCTTTTATTTTAATCAGATTTTTAGTTATGTTCACCTCACTGCTTTCCTGGTTTATATTTCAGAATATGGTCATTTCTTTTGCCCAGTCGAAAGAGTTTCCATGTTTGCAACCTTCCGCCATTTGTGGTTTTAAATACTGTGCTACAAGATGGACAGTGGGTTTCTTTTTTGCAAAGGCTAATTAAAGTGCCTTTGGACTGTTAGAGAAATGAGACTGAGTCGCGTTACTGAACCTTCTCACACTGGCACAATGTCAGGTTTTGAAGTGATATTGGAAGTCAGCACTCCAGGGCTATGTCAATAAATATTGTGCTGCAATGGAGCTTGTACACAGATATGAAAGCGATGAATAGAAACAGGGATGGAGGCAAGCCCCATTTGGACCATTGCCAGTTTTTCAAGTGGCCTATATCTACACACAGCTCGTCTACTCTGTTTTTTTTGAAAGGGAGTGAAAAGTCTTTGTTCCAATATCTTTTCCATAAATTTTATGTTCTTTCTTCTTGTGTTAATTCCTTTTATCCTCCTCTCTAATCTCACATTTTCTTTATTTTTGTAATCTTAATTTTAATAGAATTTAATACCTAGTCAAATCTTCAGTATTCTTTATTTTCTCCTAATTATTTTTCACTCCTGACTGTATTCCTCCTTTAGGATCTGTACACACACATGTCCATTTCTTGTTGGTTCCCTTTCTAATATTAGAAACTGTGGGGCTGGGGCTGGGGCTGAGTTTCCACACAGGGGGCTCAAACAACTCTCTCGCCAAGACAGACCTCAAGTTGGAGCAGAATCAAAATACGAAAGAACAGAGGCTCTTCTTGCTGTAACTCCCCCAGTAACCTGCAATTAGCTACAGACTAATTCTATAGATTCAGTCTTGCATGTTTGATGCTCCAACATCTTTCGGTTTTAAATTGGTTTGCTGTCACTAAAGTCATTGTCAATGTTGTACTCTAATATACAGCTCATTCATTCCATCACAAAGAGGAGCATCATGGATTGAATTTCCCACTCAGTTTCCAGCATGTTTTACTGAAGGCTTATGAGTTGCCAACAAAGCCAAATGTTTGGTTAATGATAGAGAATTGTTAACAGTGAATGTGAAGTTCAGAAGACCTCCACACAATTATTGCAGTGTGACTGATTTTCACTTTCTTTCTGCCAGGCTGTAGCTGGGATTTTTAAAAAGCTTTATTATTTGGCAAACCTCAAATCATGTCTTTTGAAGCCAGCTCCAGTTTTCTGTTTCACTTGGATTTTCATGAAGAGATTCAGCACAGAAGGAAGCCAAAGGATCAGGGAACGATGGTCACTCAGGGAGAGACTGTTTGACGTCTCGAGTTTATGTTGGCTGTCAGCAGGAGTAATGCAGCAGTGTCACACTCCAGGCTTTGTCCCAGAGCCTTGTAAACTTTCTCCTTTCTGGTACTTACCCAATGTCCTTTTATAAACCACAATTAAATCTGCCTCCACCACACTCTCAGGCAGTATATTTCATATCCTAACAACTTGCAGTGCAACAAGAAAAGACTTTATTTCCTCTAAAACCAAAATACTGTGACAGTTGCAAATCAGAAATGACAATGCTCGAAGTACTCAGCAGGTTTGGCAGCAAGTGTGGGGGAAGAGAAAAAAAGTTAGACATGGCTCCTTCAGAATTGAAGGGGGAGAGAAATATGATGGGTATTATACAAAGTAGAGAGCAAGTTGTGGGGCCGGGTGGGGAACAGGGAAACTGAAGGACAGGGGAAAGGGTGGGAGTGGTTAAGTGACAATATGTCATGAAACAAAAGGCAAAGGGATTGTTTATAGCAAAGTGAAAAAAAATACTAGTACAAAGTGTGAAGAGAAGAAGAGTGAACAACTCTGTCTGAAGATAAAAACATGAAAAACAACATGCATATTATCAGGTAGAAAACAAAAATAGGGACAGAATTCATATTGACTGTACCTCAAGATTACATTGGACTTCGCTGAATTTGTTTTGCAGAATAATTCTGGTGATGTGACTAAGGTAGCGAGTTAAAACAACAAATGTGAGTGAGCGCAGGGTCCCAATGGCAGATTTACTTAGCAAGGGTCTAATCAACCACACTGCAGATGGAAGGTGTTGGGATGGTTGGAAGAGGGCTACGTAGATTCATCTGAGGAGAAAGTAAGGCACATCAGGAATTCCTGAGGAATACTGGATTTTCCAAACTGAACTGGAGGTGGGAAACTGGAAGAATGGAATGGAGTGCGAGGAAGCGTTGAGATGGTTGTAGGATGCAGTGGGTTTAAAACAAATACTAGTCTAAAGACTAACCCCAGAATAGAGCCAGACAGGTAAAAGAGTGGAAGGGGAAGTTGGAGGTGTACCAGGTGAAGGTGAGATAAGGGTAAAAATTGGAAGCAAAGATCAGAAACCTGCAGAAATATAGTGATTGATATACCATAAAAAATAAAATCTGCTGGAAAACTCAACAGATCTGGCAGCCTTCCAGACCAGTGACCTTTCAACAGATTGGTTCTGATGACACATCATGAACATAAAACTTTGAACTCTACATTTCTCTCTCTCTGAAAAGGTGCTGCCAAATCCATTGACTTTCTCCAAAATGTTTTGTTTTTATTTCAGGTTTCCAACATCTGCAGTACTTTACTTTCGTACCAGGAGAAAAGTTCTGGTCATGGGGAGCTGAGCAGGATCAGAACAAGAAATGTTCCACATGACCCATTGAAAGATAAGCAGCACTGGAAACTCATGCAGGTACCAAGGAACAATATCTTTTATCTGGAGGAAATGAGACATATCATTTGTTCAATGAAGAATGTGCTCAGCCTGATGGTTGCGGTTGTGGACGGAAACTGTTGAGGCCTGTGTCCAAGTTGGTAGAGAGTTGTCAGACCCTCCTGCTGGGGGCCCCTTACCAATTGTTGATAAATTATTCTACCTGCTATCATTAGATGAATGACTAATTTTGATGCTTCTCACCTTTGATAGTTTACAAAGTGCTGGCTTTGGGCAAAGTACAAGTTGCGATATTGTGTTACAGTCTGTCTGCATTTCAGTGTCCTGTTTGAGTACAGATTAGCCAGGGTTTTTTTTTCGACAGAGTGATATGATCTGAAGCAGCTTGACATTGCAGTCTCTTCACACTGTCATGAAGATCAGGCTTTCAGGTGCTCGATTACTTGTAAAATTATTTCCGTTCACAGAAACAAATTGAAGAGTTCAGTTAAAAAATGCACTCATGCAGAATGACATTTCAAACATTCCTCATACTTGTTGATGTCTTTTGAACTTTGACCTGCATGCAGAAACACTGGTATAAATCCCAATGGGGACATTAATATGTTGAAATCAATATCCGAAAATGTCAAGTTCACACCGACACAGCACTGGAGCGAACCTCCCAGATACTTTCCAATCAACTTGTTCAGAGATATAATGACACACCTCTGGAATAGGTGAATCTGGAACCTAGGCCTCTTGGTTCAGAGGTAGAGATACTACCACTGTGTCACAAAACTCATTTCTGAACATTTCACACTGTCCAAGGCACAATATTTTTACTTAGCTTTGAAACCAACACCTGGTGTTCTGGGTGACTGAAATTCAAAGTTTAAGCTTCATTTGAGCTAGTACAGCACTAAGTATTGTTTTGATTAATTTCTTAATAGGGAGTATTACTAATTTTCACATCTTTTATGTAGAAATTCAGTGTTAACCTGCTGATGTCTCTTCAGCACATCAAAGAGAATGAGATACTTAGTGGGAAATGTATCTCAGGACAAGTTTTATCTTCACCATGAGATTTTCTGATTGGTCTGACTGCCAGAATTGATGCACAGGTTGCCAGAAGTATTTTAATTTCTCTAGTATTTTTCAAGGTCAAAGAAATCCAGCTATTTGTACTAAATAGTTGTGTGAAACACTGAATTTGGATCATGCTGATCCCTTCTGGAAGGGAATGCAGACAGCAGTGCGACAATAATCAGGTCTATCACTGAAGTTCCATTAAGGCATACCTGCAGGTGAGTTTTAAGATTGGATTTTCACTCTAAGAAAGTGGAAACAAGCTGCTGCAGGCAGCAAGTCTACTGCAGGGTGCATTTTCCATTGTTTTTGGTGAGTAGTAGGTTAGATTATAGAAGTGACTGTCAGATGTTCAGTGCAAAAATGTTGATGATGATAAACACTAGACATGTTGTCTGGCTTAGAGACAGGTGTGGAGAAAGTTACAGCTATTTCGGAATTGTTAATATGTATTATCTTCATTTGTCCATAAATGTCAGCTTTTTTATGCTTCATTCCAAGGTGACAAATTTAATCTGAAAAATATAACTCTCAATGTATTTTTAAGATAAAATATAATGCACTAAAAGGTTTCAGCTCCAACATCAGGATTCCTGATGAAGGACTTTTGCCCGAAACATCGATTCTCCTGCTCCTCGGATGCTGCCTGACCTGCTGTGCTTTTCCAGCATCATTCTAATATTGAGCACTGCACATGTACCTGCACTTCTCAGCCTGCCTTAGTTCAAGAAGGCAGCTCACTATCCCCCACTCTCTTAAGGGCAGTTAGGGGTAAGCCATATATGTTGGCACATATCCAATTAAAGAACGAACAAATTTCTGCAAACTATATTCTTAACATTAAATAACCACCTTTCCCAGTGGAATAGTAAATGTTCATGATGCACCATTGCAGTCCTTCTGTTGCTAAGGAAGGAATTACAGGATTCCGACCCAGTAACACTGAAGCAACAGCAATATATTTCCAAGTCAGAATGGTGAGTGGCTCATAGGGAAATTTGCAGGTGATGGTGTTCCCAAGTATCTGCTGCCCTTGTCCTTCCAGATGAAGTGTTTGTATAGGTGGAGCCTGGACAAGTTGCTCCAGTGCATCTTGTAGATGGTATACACTGCTGCTACTATGTGAATGTTGAAGATGTGGACGGGGTGGATTTTGTCTTGGATGATGTTGAACTTGAGTTTTGTTGGAGCTGCACCCATCCAGGTAAGTGCAGAGAATTCCATCAGACTCCTGATTTGCGCCTTGAAGGTAGTGGACAGGTTTTGCATATTCAGGAGGTGAGTTACCCACCACAGAATTTCCAGACTCTAACCTGCTCTTTCTGCCACAGGATTTATGTGGCTATTCAAGTTCAATTTCTTAAGAGTCAGGGAAGAAACAGACCCTTTGGCCCAACAGAGCAGTATAAGTAGCTCAGTGGGTAGGACTGCTGCCTCACAGTGCCAGGGAGCTGGGTTCAATTCCACCCTCAGGCAACTGTCGATGTGGAGTTTGCATGTTCTATCTGTGTCTGCGCATGTTTATACCACTTCCCTCCCACTGTCCAAAGATGGCAGGTTAAGTGAATTGCCCATAGTGTCCAGGGATGTGTGGACTAGGTGGATTGACCAATGGGAAGTACAGGGTTACACAGATTGGGTGAGAAATAGAGGGTTACAGGAATTAGACCTTCGAAGGGTTGGTGTGGTTTTGATAGGCCGAATGGCCACACTGTAGGGGTTCTGTTATTTTAACTCATCCATGTTGACTGGATACCCTAAATTAATCTATTCCCATTTGGCCCATAAACCCTTCCTGTTAATATACCCATCCAGATGCCTTTAAATGCTGTAATTGTACCAGCCTCCACCACTTCCTCTGGCAGCTCATTGTATACACACACCATTATCTGTGTGAAAACGTTGTCCCTTTTAAATCTTTTCCCTCTCATTTTAAACCTGATCCCTCCAGTTTTGGATTCCCCTATCTGGGGAAAAAATCTTGTCTATTCAAACTGTCCATGCCCCTCATCATTATATAAACCTCTATAAGTCACCCCTCAACCTCCCTCCCTAGGGATAATAGTCCCAGCCTATTCAGCCTCTCCCTCTCACTCAAACCCTAAAACCCGGCAAAATTCTTGTAAATCTTCTCTGAACCCTTTCAAGTTTCACAACATCTAAAACAATTTGCTCCATTGTGAAGGGTTTCAGAATGATAACGTGTTTGAATCTCAAGGAGCAATGGTAACGTACAATCTGTCAGCCCAAACCTGCTGCATTTGAATATCGATTGGTTTAGTTTCTGAGGAGTTGCGAATGGTGCTGAACATTATGCAATCATCAGCGAACATCCTCACTTCTGACTTTATGATGGAGGGAAGGTCATTGATGAAGCAGCTGAAGGTGTTTGGCCTGGGATACTACCCTGAGGAACTCCTGCAGAGATGTCCTGGGGATACGTTGATTGACTGTTTGACCCAGATTTTTCATCAGCGTTCACCATGATAAGTAAACAGCTGGATTACAGTTAAGTGAGTTGATTCCAAATGAAACATCCTTAAAGCAGTTTGGAATATTGAGGAAAATGTGGGAGTAATTTGTCGAACAAAGAACAAAGAACTAAGAAAATTTACAGCCCAGGAATGGGCCCTTCGGCCCTCCAAGCCTGAGCCGATCCAAATCCACTGTCTAAACCTGTCACCCAATTCCTAAGCATCGGTATCCCTCTGCTCCCCACCTACTCATGCATCTGTCCAGGTGCATCTTAAATGAATCTACCGTGCCTGCCTCTACCACGTCTGCTGGCAACGTGTTCCAGACGCCCACCACCCTCTGTGTAAAGTACTTGCCACGTGAATCCCCCTTAAACTTTCCACCTCTCACCTTGAAAGCATGATGTCTCGTTACTGAATCCTTCACCCTGGGAAAAAAAGCTTGTCTCTATCCACCCTGTCTATACCCTTCATGATTTTGTAAACCTCAATTAGGTTCCCCCTCAATCTCCTTTTTCTAATGAAAAAAAACCTAACCTACTCAACCTCTCTTCATAGCTAGCACCTTCCATACCAGGCAACATCCTTGTAAACCTTCTCTGCACCCTCTCCAAAGCATCCATATCCTTCTGGTGATGTGGCAACCAGAACTGTACACAGTATTCCAAATGTGGCCGAACCAATGTCGTGTACAATTTTAACATGACCTGCCAGCTCTTATACTCAATACCCCGTCTGATGAAGGCAAACACCCCATATGCCTTCTTGAGCACTCTATCCACCAGTGCAGCCACCTTCAGGATACAATGGACCTGAACTCCCAGATCTCTCTGCTCATGAACTTTTCCCAAGGCTCTTCCTTTTACCGTATATTCACTCTCGAATTAGACTTCTCAAAATGAACCACCTCACATTTGCCTGGATTGAACTCCATCTGCCACTTCTCCACCCAATTCTCCAGTCTATCTATATTTTCCTATACTCTAGAGCTCTATTCCTGATGAAGAGCTTTTGCCCGAAACGTCGATTTTCCTGCTCCTCGAATGCTGCCTGACCTGCTGTCCTTTTCCAGCACCACTCTAATCTAGACCCCCCCGTGTATTCTAATGGTGTCACCCTAATCCTAGTGTTCCATCAGTGTGGAATGGAGGTGATTATCAGATCACACCATGCAGCTCTGTATGCATCTTCATCCTTATGTTTAAATCTTATGCAAAACAATCCCCAGCTCTGTCCCCTGCACCACTAACAGCAACTAAAATGCTGGAATTTGTTTTCAAGATAATTTGCAAGAATTTCAATTCAAGGAGCAAGTCAACATTGGCACATAAGTGGAGAATACTGTTTGGTTGCCAAGTAGAATAAGATATGTGCAGGTTGGCACAGTTTTAGGGCAGCACAGTGGCTCAGTGAGTAGCACTGCTGCTTCATAGCACGAGAGACCTGGGTTTGATTCCACCCTCAGGTGACTGTGTGGAGTCTGCACATTCTCCCCGTGTCTGTGTGGAGTTTGCACATTCTCCCCGTGTCTGTGTGGAGTTTGCACATTCTCCCCATGTCTGTGTGGAGTCTGTACATTCTCCCTGTGCCAGCGAGCGTTTCTTTCAGATGTTCCAGTTTCCTCCCACAATCTAAAGATATGCAGGTGAGGTGGATTAACCATGGGAAATGCAGGGTTACAGAGACTGGGGGGATGGGTCTGAGTGGGCTGTTCCCTCCAAGGTGTGGACTTGATGAGCTGAATGGCCTGCTTCCATTCTGTGAAAATTCTATGATTCTCCTCAGTTGTCACTGTGAAGAATGCCCCCATCAATACAGATTGACAGTTAACTGCCAGTGTCTATTGAAATAATAATCCAGGCAGGGTTACTCTGGTCATTCATTGATTCATTTTTCCAGGGCAATGCTTTGACCAATACATGTTTGTTTTCCCCTTGTACAGATGTTCTTATCCTTGTAAATTGTCCTGTGAGAGCAAGGTGGAATATTTTAACAAAATATGTATTTTTTTCCAGCAGTTCTCACATTTGGTCCAAAGAAACAATTATATGACAGAAACAAAAACAGAAGTTGCTGGAAAAGCTCAGCAGGTCTGGTAGCATCTAAGAAAAAAAAATCAGGACCAGAAATGTTAACTCTGATTTCTCTCCACAGATGCTGCCAGACCTGCTGAGCTTTTCCAGCAACTTCTGTTTTTGTTTCTGATTTACAGCATCCACAGTTTTCCAGTTTTTTATATGACTGAAACATTCTGCAAACATAACTTATAAAACTGTTTCTAACTTTACTGGTTTATGCAACACAGGTAAACACAATTTTTGTATCAAGCTGTGAACCTTTAACTGGTATAATGCTCCTACAAGTGTTCTCCCAGCAGGTTGAAGATATCTGATGGTCAAATGAGTGTTATTGAGAGACCTGAGATACTTTCAGCCTGAGTGAATATTACCCACAGCAACATTACCATCCAGCTGTGCTGGCTTTAGGGGATTAAGATTGAGACATTGTTCAGCTACAGATATGCTGTCAATGTGGGAGACAAGGAATTGTTCTCATTCCGATATAATTGAACTGTCAATTCGGTCTTTTACAGGCAGTGCTGATGTTAGACAGTTTATAGCAATGGACAGAGGTAAAAGTGTGATTTTCCTTTCCCTTCTCCCAATCTACTTCTAGAACATAGAACATAGAAGAATACAGCGCAGTACAGGCCCTTCAGCCCTCGATGTTGCGCCGATCCAAGCCCACCTAACCTACACTAGCCCACTATCCTCCATATGCCTATCCAATGCCCGCTTAAATGCCCATAATGAGGGAGAGTCCACCACTGCTACTGGCAGGGCATTCCATGAACTCACGACTCGCTGAGTAAAGAACCTACCCCTAACATCTGTCCTATACCTACCCCCCCTTAATTTAAAGCTATGCCCCCTCGTAATAGCTGACTCCATATGTGGAAAAAGATTCTCACTGTCGACCCTATCTAAACCCCTAATCATCTTGTACACCTCTATCAAGTCACCCCTAAACCTTCTTTTCTCCAATGAAAACAACCCCAAGTGCCTCAGCCTTTCCTCATACGATCTTTCTACCATACCAGGCAACATCCTGGTAAACCTCCTCTGCACCCGTTCCAGTGCCTCCACATCCTTCCTATAGTATGGCGACCAAAACTGCACACAATACTCCAGATGCGGCCGCACCAGAGTCTTATACAACTGCAACATGACCTCAGTACTCCGGAACTCAATTCCTCTACCAATAAAAGCCAGTACGCCATATGCCTTCTTCACCGCACTATTTACCTGGGTGGCAACTTTCAAAGATCTGTGTACATGGACACCAAGATCCCTCTGCTCATCCACACTACCAAGTATCCGTCCATTAGCCCAGTACCCCATCTTTTTATTACTCTTACCAAAGTGAATCACCTCACACTTAGCTCCATTGAACTCCATTTGCCACCTCTCGCCCACCATTGCTTTAAAATCTCTACAGTGTTGAAACAGGTCCTTTGGCTCAACAAGACCCTCTGAAGAGTGACCCACCTGACCCATTCCCCTATATTTACCCCTGATTAATGCATCTAACCTACACATCCCTGAACACTATGGGTGATTCACCTAACCTGCACATCTTTGGATTGTGGGAGGAAACTGGAGCATCCCGAGGAAACCCACTCAGACACAGGGGGAATGTGCAAACTCCACACAGTCACTCAAGACTGGAATCGAACCCAGATCCCTGGCACTGCTGCCTCACAGTGCCAACCACTGAGCCATTGTGCTACTTTGCCAAGTAAAAGACCTGAAGATCCCCATGGACAGTTTCCCCAGTTGGTGCTCCTAATTCTGATGTTGTTCTTTGACTAATAAGCCTTTGCAGTTTGTGTTATAACAGAGGGTTCCCAACCACCAAAGTTTGAAAGAGTTCAGCTGATTGGAGTTTTTATTTCATGAGTCTTGTGCTGCTTGTCTACAGATCCCAGAAGGTGGCAGAACAAGTTAAGATGGCAACACATGCTCCAGTCTCCTCCCACAATCCAAAGATGTGCAGGTTAAGTGAATGGAGGACACTTGCCTTTATCAGCCAGAGCATAAATTAAAGAGCAGAATGGTGATTAGATTAGATTACTTACAGTGTGGAAACAGGCCCTTTGGCCCAACAAGTCCACACCGACCCGCCAAAGCGCAACCCACCCATTCCCCTACATTTACTCCTTTACCTAACACTACGGGCAATTTAGCATGGCCAATTCACCTGACCTGCACATCTTTGGACTGTGGGAGGAAACCCACACAGACATGGGGAGATTGTGCAAACTCCACACAGTCAGTCACCTGAGTCGGGAATTGAACCCGGGTCTCTGGCGCTGTGAAGCAGCAGTGCTAACCACTGTGCCACCGTGCCGCCTTTGGTCAGGCAACAGTTGGAGCACTGTATGCAGTGCGGGTCACTGCACTCTCACAAAGACATGATTACCCTGGAAAGGATGCAGAGGAGATTCACCAAGATGCTTCCTATGATGCATCAGTACAGCAATAAAGAGAGACTGGATAATCTTGGGTTGGTTTCTTTGGAGTAGAGAAGGCTGAAGAGGGTAGCGGGTAGAGACGAATAAAATCATAAGGTGCATGGACAGGGTGAATAGAAAGTAACTGCTTCTCTTAGTTGAAGGGTCAGTAACAAGTTGGGGGATCCTTGTAGAGAGACATCTTCAAGGTAGTCATCCTTGCAAGAGGATTTGCAGTAAGGTTAAAACCAACTAGGCAAAAGTGAGGACTGCAGATGCTGGAGATCAAAGTCAAGATTAGAGTGGTGCTGGAAAAGCACAGCAGGTCAGGCAGCATCTGAGGAGCAGGAAAATCAATATTCTGGACAAAACTGCAGATAGCTAGGGTCAATGGACTGAAGGGTCTCTTCTGTGCCATATGACTCTCTGGCTCTGAGTAAGGATTAGCATCTAGGGCCAGATTCTTGCAGACCCAAGCCAACTCTGACAGTTTTTAAAAATGTTTGGCAGGAGCTGGATGCTGACGTCTCGTCTCAGGTACAGCCTACATTTTTCAGCAGGGGGAGCGAACAGTGCATGGGAAAGTTAGTTCAGATACTGGAAGCCCGCATGGTCTTTTGAAGTTAGTGCTGAGTTCAAATAGACCACAAGGTCTTTCCCCATGGGGTGTGAATGAGCCACAAGGGTTGGTAAGGTCCTGATCCTGGTCCTTTGTTAAAACCGAGGTTATTATGAATGCTTGACTGAGTATCACATCTCCAAAGCCACTTATTCCAGGTGTGTGTGTGTGTGTGTGTGTGTGTGTGTGTGTGTGTGTGTGTGTGTGTGTGTGTGTGTGTGTGTGTGTGTAAAATGCTATTTTGACTGGTAGTTTTAAGAGACTATGATAGTTGACTCCTTTGTTATTGTTTGTGAGGAAGTTTGTTTGAGTTCTTGACAGATTGACCTGGTGTTGGATAATTACACTTTTAAATTGGTTTCTTGAAAAAGCAATTTTCTTTTCCTTATATTCACTATGAATGGGAATAATATATATATATTTTAATTATATATTTCTGTTTCATTTCATATAGGTCCTGTAGTCTGCCAAGAGGCCGTGAGTGCCAATGAGGCCAGAATGGGGGAACATGGAAGCAAGAGGGACACAAAGGCACAAGGGGTAGCACGGTGGCTCAGTGGTTAGCACTGTTGCCTCCCAGCACCAGGGATCCGGGTTCGATTCCAGCCGCGGGTGACTGTGTGGAGTTTGTACATGGGTTTCCTCTGGATGCTCCAGTTTCCTCTCACAGACCAAAGAAATGCAGGTTAGGGTGAATTGGTTGTGCTAAATTGCCTGTAGTGTTGAGGGATGTGTAGGTTAGGTGCATTTGTCAGGGGTAAATATATGATAGCAGGGTAGGGGAATGTGTCTGGGTGGGTTGCTCTTCAGAGGGTCAGAGTGGACTTGTTGGGCTGAAGGGTCTGTTTCCACACTGTAGGGATTCAATGGTTCTATGGATAGAGGTATGGAGATATTTATTTATTCATGGGATGTGGGCATCACTGGCTGGCCTGCATTTATTGCCCATCCTTAGTTGGCATTGAGAAATCTTTCTGGATCAGTGGTGCTGGAAGAGCACAGCAATTCAGGCAGCATCCGAGGACAGGCAAAATCGACGTTTCGGGCAAAAGCCCTTCATCAGGAATAAAGGCAGAGAGCCTGAAGCGTGGAGAGATAAGCTAGAGGAGGGTGGGGGTGGGGAGAGAGTGGCATAGAGTACAATAGGTCAGTGGGGAAGGAGATGAAGGTGATAGGTCAGGGAGGAGAGGGTGGAGTGGATAGGTGGAAAAGGAGCTGGGCAGGTCGAACAAGTCCGGACAGGTCAGGGGATCGAGTTGCTGGAGGTTAGAAGCTAGGATGAGGTGGTGGAAGGGGAAATGAGGAAACTGTTGAAATCCACATTGATGCCCTGGGGTTGAAGTGTTCCGAAGCGGAAGATGAGGCGTTCTTCCTCCAGGCGTCTGGTGGTGAGGGAGTGGCGGTGGAGGAGGCCCAGCACCTCCATATCCTCGGCAGAGATGGACCATCTCTGACACCTCCCTCCCCTTCCTGGACCTCTCCATCTCCATCAGTGACGACCGACTTGACACTGACATCTTCTACAAACCCACCAACTCCCACAGCTACCTGGATTACACCTCTTCCCACCCTACCTCTTGCAAAAATGCCATCCCGTATTCCCAATTCCTCTGCCTCCGCCGTATCTGCTCCCAGGAGGAGCGGTTCCACCATAGAACACACCAGATGGCCTCCTTCTTTAGAGACCGCAATTTCCCTTCCCACGTGGTTAAAGATGCCCTCCAACGCATCTCATCCACATCCCGCACCTCCGCCCTCAGACCCAACCCCTCCAACCGCAACAAGGACAGAACGCCCCTGGTGCTCACCTTCCACCCTACCAACCTTCGCATAAACCAAATCATCCGCCGACATTTCCGCCACCTCCAAACAGACCCCACCACCAGGGATATATTTCCCTCCCCACCCCTCTCCAACTTCCGCAAAGACCGTTCCCTCCGTGACTACCTGGTCAGGTCCACGCCCCCCTACGACCCACCCTCCCATCCTGGCACTTTCCCCTGCCACCGCAGAAACTGTAAAACCTGCGCCCACACCTCCTCCCTCACCTCCATCCAAGGCCCCAAAGGAGCTTTCCACATCCATCAAAGTTTTACCTGCACATCCACTAATATCATCTATTGTATCCGTTGCTCCCGATGCGGTCTCCTCTACATTGGGGAGACTGGGCGCCTCCTAGCAGAGCGCTTTAGGGAACATCTCCGAGACACTCGCACCAATCAACCAAATCGCCCAGTGGCTCAACATTTCAACTCCCCCTCCCACTCTGCCGAGGATATGGAGGTGATGGGCCTCCTCCACCGCTGCTCCCTCACCACCAGACGCCTGGAGGAAGAACGCCTCATCTTCCGCCTCGGAACACTTCAACCCCAGGGCATCAATGTGGATTTCAACAGTTTCCTCATTTCCCCTTCCCCCACCTCATCCTAGCTTCTAACCTCCAGCAACTCGATCCCCTGACCTGTCCGGACTTGTCCGACCTGCCCAGCTCCTTTTCCACCTATCCACTCCACCCTCTCCTCCCTGACCTATCACCTTCATCTCCTTCCCCACTGACCTATTGTACTCTATGCCACTCTCTCCCCACCCCCACCCTCCTCTAGCTTATCTCTCCACGCTTCAGGCTCTCTGCCTTTATTCCTGATGAAGGGCTTTTGCCCGAAACGTCGATTTTGCCTGTCCTCGGATGCTGCCTGAATTGCTGTGCTCTTCCAGCACCACTGATCCAGAATCTGGTTTCCAGCATCTGCAGTCATTGTTTTTACCTCATTGAGAAATCTTTAGTGAGCTGCTTTTTTTGAACTTAGTGGAGGTAGTTACACAGTGCCATTGGGGAGTTTTAACCCATAATAGTGAAGAAAAGGTGATATATTTCTACATCAGAATAGTGAATGGGTTGGAGGGGAATGTGCAGAGGGTGATGTCCCAATGTATCTGCTGTCCTGTCCCCAGGAGACAATAGTGATCATTGGTTTTGAAGGTGCTATCCAAGGATCTTTGGTGAATTTCTAGAATACAGCTTGGAAACAGTACACACATCTGCTACTAAGTGTTAATGAATAGTTCTGAATGTGTTGGCCTGAGAGGGGCCTTGTGCTGTACTGGTAGTTACCCTAACTCTGGGCTGTGGTGGCCTGGGTAGAAATCCCATCTACTCCAGAGGTGTTTAAAATATCTCTGTACATGTTAATTTGAAAATACGTTACCTGAGGAACTCTTGCAGAGATGTCGTGGAGCTTTGATAACAGACTTTCAACAACCACAACCATCTTCCTATGACTCTGACAGCAGGGAGTTGGTCCCCTGATACTCATTGATTCCAATTTTGGCAGAGATCCTCAGTTGTGGCCTTGATGTCAGGTCGATCACTTCCCCCCGCCCTCTGGAATTCAGCTCTTGTCCATGTTTGACCCAAGGCTGTAATAAGGTCAGGAGCTGAGTGGTCCTGGGAGAACCCAAACTGGGCATCACTGAGCAGGTTATTGCTGAGTAGGTGCTGTTCCGTAGCTCTGTTGGTAACACCTTCCATCACTTTATTGATGATGGAGAGTAGACTGAGGGGGTAGAAATTGGCCGGGTTGGATTTGTCCTGTTTTCATATATAAGACATACCTGAGAAACTTTCCACATTGTCAGGTTGTAGATGTTTGTATGAAAGCATGCGTGACATGGGGGAAGTGTGGGCTAATGGCCTTTTAGACCATTGGGCTGAAGTCGGAGTGAAATCAGTCAGGCCTTCTCTCCATCCTGCCTTCTGCTTCATTCCCACAGCTTTGATCTATGCCCCTTCCCTCTCAGAGTGAATATCCCACGCACAGAGGCTATTTCCCATTTGGGTGGGTCTGTCGCTGTGGGAAACATCCTCACTGAAATTTTCAGCATCAGTGGCTGAACCTCCGCATTGCAGATATGAAAAGACAGAGTTAAAAATAACGTCCCTCAATATTTCTTACTCCTGTGGTTTTAAATATAGAAAACTATTGCTTTCTTAAACACATACCAAACAGCAAATCAACAGACTTATACAAACAGCTCAGGTATCACTTTGAGCTTATCAAGTCACTTAATTTCCTCATATAAGCAATTTTAATATTGCTGCATTCTTATCATTTCATTGAAAATATAGCCTTCTCTATTTGTATCAGAGTTTTCATATTAAAGTAAGCCTTTCTAATTTTATTTCTCTTGTATAATTTACCCCTCATGACAATTTTAGCGCAATGTCAAACTTCACAACTCCTCATTTCCCCCTGGAATCTCGAGCTACTGCCATATGGTTAGTGATCTTCAAGAAATAAGACAGAATCTGAAGCTGAATGACAACAGATAAACTAACACGAGACACGACGGGTCTGCGCAGGAATATATAACACAATAGTATTGCCTCCTCAATCTGCATTTCATTGCTGATATATCTCTCTGGTACAACAGGATCAAACAGTTCTCCTTCCTGGCTCTTTTATTGGGGGAGTTGGTTGAAATAAGATATTTTTAGAAAGTTAGATGCAGACCATTTAGTGAATTTAATCTTCCTTATAGCATTTGAATTTCAATATTTAATAACATCTTTTGTCCATGTGGTCTCCATTTATTTATGGAACACATCCTCAGGAAAGGCACAGTGTTTACAATGAATGAATGATCACAATATGGAGCATTCTTATTGGTGTTCGAGGGAGTATTTCTGAGGAGTACCCATGTTTCTCAACTTAGCCATGTGTTTTTTCCTGTTTCTTTTCCCTACCCATTTATTTTTTGCTGCTGTAGAATGCCAGATCCACGCTGCCTTCACCAGTTTAAAGGCAGGGACCTTTGTACAGACATTCTCAATATTTCTCTTAAATCAAAGCTACATCAGAAACTTTCTGTGATTAATCTTTCCATTTCGGGAAGGAAACACATGGAATGAAATCCTTTTTAATTAAAAAAAGTGTTAGCCTTTCTCTGTAATTAAAGACTTGATAATGGAATTGCATTCTCCAAAATCACACCTTTCATGCAGTGCCTTCTGTCATTTCATTAGGTTTTTGTTAATTACCAAGAAAACCCGTATCTTGCCTTTGTAGCCACAGCCTATCTGACCAAGTGACAGTTTGGTTCAGTTACAAACTCTAAAGGATTTTTTTGAATTCAACTTCAGGACAAGCATTTAAACCAAGAGCACAGGACAACTGAGAGAGGGCCCAGTCTCGTGCTGAGGGTGGGCCCAGTCTCGTGCTGAGGGAGGGCCCAGACTCGTGCTGAGCGAGGGCCCAGTCTCACACTGAGGGAGGGCACAGTCTCATGCTGAGGGAGGGCCCGGTCTCGTGCTGAGGGACGGCCCAGTCTCACACTGAGGGAGAGCTGAGTCTCGTGCTGAGGGAGGGCCAGACTCGTGCTGAGGGAGGGCCCAGTCTCACACTGAGGGAAGGCTCAGTCTCGTGCTGAGGGAGGGCCCAGACTCGTGCTGAGGGAGAGCCCGGTCTCGTGCTGAGGGAGGGCCAGACTCGTGCTGAGGGAGGGCCCAGACTCGTGCTGAGCGAGGGCCCAGTCTCACACTGAGGGAGGGCCCAGTCTCATGCTGAGGGAGGGCCCGGTCTCACACTGAGGGAGGGCCCAGTCTCACACTGAGGGAGGGCTCGGTCTCGTGCTGATGGAGGGCCCAGTCTCGTGCTGAGGGACAGCCCGGTCTCGTGCTGAGGGACGGCCCAGTCTCACACTGAGGGAGGGCTGAGTCTCGTGCTGAGGGAGGGCCAGACTCGTGCTGAGGGAGGGCCCAGTCTCACACTGAGGGAGGGCTGAGTCTCGTGCTGAGGGAGGGCCCAGACTCGTGCTGAGGGAGGGCCCGGTCTCGTGCTGAGGGAGGGCCAGACTCGTGCTGAGGGAGGGCCCAGTCTCACACTGAGGGAGGGCCCAGTCTTGCGCTGAGGGAAGGCCTGTTCTGGTGCTAAGGGAGAGCCTGATCTCACAATTGAATAACTTGTTGCTTCGACCTACATTTCTGAAAGCTGTTTCAAAGCTGCACACAGTTTTTCCTCTTCTGACCTGGTGGGGTGAGATTGAAGCCTTTTTGCTTACTTCAGCAGAAACAAAGAACAAACCTGAAACTCGTTGAATACAACTGAACCTGATTAAACCAAATTGAACCAAATAAACCCAATTTTAAAATGGTTCCAATCCTTTAATGGAGCACTGTAACAAAAATGAATATTGAAAATCTAAATGAACACAATGAAATGGTTAATGTAATTTTGGTGATAGCCACTGGCCATTGATAGGCCTGAGCACTCTGGGGGACATTGCGTGTCCTACTCCCAAGAAAACCCGAGAATGTGTATAACTAGAAAAGTTGAGCAGACCTCACCGAACAAACTCCAATTTATATCACACCTCTCATAGCGTGGGATCTCTAACAGCAGGCACGGATATGTATAGGACTTGCTGAACTGATGACAAACCAGCTAATGGTGTTTTTTATTCACTCCCGGGATGAGGCTGCACTGGCTAGACTAACAGTTATTCCCCATCTCTCATGGCCCAAAGAGCAGTTAAAAGTCTTGCTTTTGGCCTGGAGTCACATGTAGACCAGACCAGGTAAGGATGGCAGATTTCCTTCCTTCCAGGCCCTTAGTAATAAGCCAGATGGGTTTTTACAACAATCAATGAGTGTGTCATGCTTATCCTTACTGAAACAAGATTCGACAATTCGAGATTATTTTTATTAATTTAAATTCTGCCATATACAATGCTGGAATTTGAACTCATATCCCCAGATCATTAATCTGGATGACCAGTCCAGCAATGTTACAATCACACCACTGGCTCCCTTGTTCTTATTACCGATGAAATATGTCTTTCCTGTCATTATTCTACAGATAGCAGATTTCCTTCACTCAAGGACACCCGTGAAACAGACAGTTACCTGATTACTGTTTGACCAGTTCATTTTGAAGCTCAGGATTTTCTTGCTGGGATTTGATCCTGTTTCCAGTCTGGGTCCCTGGGTTACTACCCCACTGAATTTACCAGTGAACCTCAACTGAACAGGAGTTAGCAATGATGATCCCCTAAACTGATCCACAAGAATTTCAATACCCTGCCGTGTCCTGAAGAGAATCATTGTGTGCTGATCAGACATTTACAAACTCGAGAAGAAAGAATTTCTACCGGAAAATGAAGACATTTCTCAGATTTTGGGTTTGGAGAATGTAGTCGGCTTTGGTTAAAACTGTGTAATGGAACTGAATATCTGTCTCACAGCAACATCCTCAATTAGATTGAAACAAGTCTCCAGAACATTCTGGAGAGCGAGCCTGCAGCCAATCAATTACAGAATGGTACAAGCTACAGATTGAGTTTCAGTGAGAAGCTTATTGGGGAAAGAGCACTGGGCTCACCTTTACATTTACTCACCTCTGAGCAGTGACCAATCAATTTGTGACAACAATAACATGCAGTTCCAAGTTTAAAGTGAAAACCCTGTCCTGCTATCTTCTGTGGAGCTTACATTCTCTTATAAAAATAATTTCCACTTTTGTGTTAACTACACCAATTAGTTATTCTTTTATGCAAGAGCTTGTGACCAGCAGGTGCAGCCTAGCTTTTGCTCGTTAAAGATGGATCACACAAAGCAGTTTGAGAACAAGAACGTGAGTCTGTGAAGGGATTATGTAGGTTTCTCCCCTAGTTCTGGAACTTACTCTACACAAGTATCATTTTGAGGTGACTACATACACGCTTCACAACAAATGGGGATCACTGACAAGATCAGTGCTTATTGTCCATCCCATTTATTCCTGATGAAGGGCTTTTGCCCGAAACGTTGATTTCGAAGCTCCTTGGATGCTGCCTGAACTGCTGTGCTCTTCCAGCACCACTAATCCAGCATCCCATTTATTGTTCATTGTCCATAAATGGGGTGGGTTACTCAGCAATGTAACTCTGAAGATGGACGAGGGAGATCCAGTTGATGTAGTGTATCTGGACTTACAAAAAGCTTTTGATAAAGTCCCACATAGGAGGTTCATGAGCAAACTTAGGGTGCATGGTATTGGGGGCAAAGTACTAACTTGGATTGAAAGTTGGTTGGCTGACAGGAAACAAAGAGTAGTGATAAACAGCTCCATTTCGGAATGGCAGTGGGGGACCACAGAGATCAGTGCTGGGACCGCAGTTTTTTACAATATACATTAATGATATAGAAAATGGTAAATTAGTAATAACATTAGCAAATTTGCTGATGATACTAAGATGGGTGGCAGGGTGAAATGTGAGGAGGGTGTTAGGAGATTACAGGGTGACCTGGACAGGTTAGGTGAGTGGGCAGATGCATGGCAGATGCAGTTTAATGTGGATAAATGTATGGTTATCCACTTTGGTGGCAAGAACAGGAAGGCAGATTACTACCTAAATGGAATCAATTTAGGTAAAGGGGCAGTACTAAGAGATCTGGGTGTTCTTGTACACCAGTCAATGAAGGTAAGCATGCAGGTACAGCAGGTAGTGAAAAAGGCTAATAGCATGCTGGCCTTCATAACAAGAGGGATTGAGTATAGAAGCAAAGAGGTTCTTCTGCAGCTGTACAGGGCCCTGGTGAGACCACACCTGGAGTACTGTGTGCAGTTCTGGTCTCCAAATTTGAGGAAAGACATTCTGGCTATTGAGGGAGTGCAATATAGGTTCACGAGGTCAATTCCTGGAATGGCGGGACTATCTTATGTTGAAAGATTGGAGCGACTGGGCTTGTATACCCTCGAGTTTAGAAGACTGAGAGGGGATCTGATTGAGACATAAGACTATTAAAGGATTGGACACCGTGGAGGCAGGAAACATGTTTCCGCTGATGGGTGAGTCCCGAACCAGAGGACACAGCTTAAAAATACGGGGTAGACCATTTAGGACAGAGATGAGGAGAAACTTCTTCACCCAGAGAGTGGTGGCTGTGTGGAATGCTCTGCCCCAGAGGGGAGTGGAGGCGCAGTCTCTGGATTCATTTAAGAAAGAGTCGGATAGAGCTCTCAAAGATAGTGGAATCAAGGGTTTTGGAGATAAGGCAGGAACAGGATACTGATTAAGGATGATCAGCCATGATCATATTGAATGGTGGTGCAGGCTCGAAGGGCAGAATGGCCTACTCCTGCACCTACTGTCTATTGTCTATTGTCAGTAGCAGAAAGCAAGTATGTAAGTTAGCTCGCTGAGCTGGAAGGTTTGTTTTCAGACATTTCGTCACCATGACTGGGTAACATCATTGGTGAGAGTCTCCAGTGAAGGGCTCGTGGTATGTCCCACCTCTCTGTTTATAGGTCTTGGTTTCTTAAGGTGGGTGATGTCATTTCCAGTTCTTTTTTTTTCAAGGGAAGGTAGATGGGAATCTAAGTCAAGGTGTCTATTGATGGAGTTCTGGTTAGAATGCCATGCTTCTAAGAATTCTTGTGCTTGTCTTTGTTTCACTTGCCCACGGATGTGTGTGTTGCCCCATTCAAACCAGCGTCCTTCTTTGTCTGTATATAAGGAAACAAGTGAGAGTGGGTGGTGTCATTTGGTGGCCAGTTGATGTTCGTGTATCCTGGTGGCAAGTTTCCTGCTAGTTTGTTCAATATAGTTTTTTTACAGTTCTTGCAAGGTAACTTGTAACTGATGTTGGTTTTGCTGGATACTTTAGGTTAATTAGTTGGGTGGAGCGGGAACCCCTGGCTGCAGTAGGTCCAGAGCAGAGACCCCTGGCTGCAGTAGGTCCAGAGCAGGGACCCCTGGCTGCAGTAGGTCCAGAGCAGGGACCCCTGGCTGCAGTAGGTCCAGAGCAGGGACCCCTGGCTGCAGTAGGCCGGGAGCTGGAACCCCTGGCTGCAGGTAGGCCCAAAGTGGGGACTCCTGGCTGCGGTAGGCCTGGGGCGGGGACCCCTGGCTGCGGTAGGTCCAGGGTGGGGACCCCTGGCTGCGGTAGGTCCAGGGCAGGGACCCCTGGCTGTGGTAGGCCCGGGGCGGGGACCCATAGCTGCGGTAGGCCCAGAGCAGGGACTCCTGGCTGTGGTAGGCCCGGGGCGGGAACACCTGGCTGTGGTAGGCCCGGGACGGGGACCCCTGGCTGCGGTAGGTCCGGGACGGGGTCCCCTGGCTGCGGTAGGTCCGGGACGGGGTCCCCTGGCTGCGGTAGGCCCAGAGCGGGGAATCCTGGCTGCAGTTGGGGTGGAGCAGGGACCTTGCAGAAATCTTGTCAGTGATCCCCATTTGTTTGGGACTACTGCCAATGAAGATAAACTCTATTTAATTCGATTTTTTATTCTTTTGTATCTCAAAATGATTCTGAATTGAGGCAACAGAGCACTTCTTGCTGTGTCTCCCTAAAACCATCGTTGATTCATTCCTTCATTGTCACTTCTTCCAAATCTTGGAACTCTCTCCCAAATCGCATTATGAGTCAACCTACAGCACATGGACTGCAGCAGTTCAAGAAAGCATCTTCTCAGGGGGTAGTTCAGGTTGAGCAACACGTGTTTTCCTAGCCAAGAACACCCAAGGCCAAAGCACATATCAAAATAAATCTTAATTGAAAAGCAGAATGCTGAGGATGCCAGAAACTGAAACTTATTGGCAAAGCTCATCAGGTAGACAGCATCTGTGGGCAGAGAAATAAATCCAATGTTTCAGCTCAGCAACCAATCTCTAGAACTGGGAACAGTTAGAAAGATAATTGGTTTTGAGTAAGAGGTCAGTGGGGCAAAGAGAAAAGGTCAATATCTGTGACAGGGTGAAAAACAGAGAGATTGACTGACAGAAGAGTGAGTTTTCCAGGACTAGCAGTAATGGAGATGGGAATGAGAAGAAAAAACAAAGAAACAAAATATATGCCTTGAACAGGTAAGGCTGCTATTTAACGGGTAAGAGATTTAAAACAAACGAAGAAATGAAAATGAAATAGAATAAAAATTTTGATCTGAATTTGTTCAAAACAAAACCTCTTGTTCACATCTTTTTACCATAATGGGACAATTATTCCATATTTCAAAACAAGATCAAACATGTAACCTGCTTACCTGTCTAGACTTACTAATTAATCTCTAACTGATGTCAGTAAACCAATAATAAGTCCAGTCACTGTCAATACTGACTAAAATTTCAAGCAGCATCAAGTACTGTTCTAATTCCTGAGCCAATAATGTTACAGCCATCAATACCATGCTGTGTGCCAGGAACTCTGATTACCAGGACACTTACACAGCCATAAGCTGAATAATGTTGGATATTTTCCATATTATTCTCTGGAATATCATCATAATTGCTTTATTGTACATTCTCTTATGGGGTACTTGATTTTGTAAATAACCTTTATTTTTAATTGGTATTACAGAAGTAATGTATTATCCTACATAAGACGCATTTTGTCAAAATTCATCTTTTCAAGTCACTCATCAGGACAAATCATGAATGGTCAACTCATGTCTAACGTTGGAAGCTGTCATGAGATTCACTATAATGAGCTAATTGGGTGCAGTCAATTAGCTGCTTGTTGCAGTCAGAGTGAGATGCTGTGTTCACTTTGGGACATGGACGCAGAAAGGTGATATCACACTAGCTGATGGCAGTAGTAGCGAACCTCCTGGTCATTTCCCAACGAGGACATCAATGGCAGTGAGCTAATTTGACTGCCCATTCAAAAAGGTGAAGTTGAGCACAGGCTTCAATTCCATTAGGTTCTTGGAGGAAAACCCTACAGGCAGCTGCAGATTCGAATATAACAAATATACCGTCTATACTTCAGAACAATGTAAGGGGTCAGCGGTCACTCAATTGAAGGCCTGTTTCCATGATTGGACAACAATGCAAGAAGAATTGTGCTGGCAACAAATTTAGGATCGTCAGTGAGACTTTCAGAGTGGTGTGTTTGCGTGTAACGGAACTTACATAGAGGAGATTCATGTTCTTTGCAGACAAGAAGATAATGTACACACACTGTGTCAGATACAACTTAACAATATCGGTGACAGCAATTCACTCAGGGCAATGCCTTGGCCAATCAGAGTCGACCTGCCAGAGTTAAAATTTATCAGAGCCTGTCAGTTAACTGTCAATCAGTATTTATGGGTACATTCTCCATGGCAACACTACTACCAATCAGAGACCACTTATCAACCAATTAGTCTTCTCCTCTCATACATATAAACATTGATTTTTCAAATTATTGGTATTCTGGTGAATTGTGAATCTGACAAATGAGAGACAAAAATCTTTGACAAAATGTGTCTTTTCTTTCTGGAAAACCTCTTTTCCTTTCTTACTCATCAACTTGTGAAAATGTGCAGGATGGTTTCCTGACACAGTATGTAGACAAGCCAACAAGATTCCCTACAGTATGGAAACAGGCCATTTGGCCCAACAAGTCCACACCGACCCTTTGAAGAGTAACCCACTCAGACCCTTTCCCCTACCCTACATTTACCCCTGACGAATGCACCTAACACTATGGGCAATTTAGCATGGCCAGTTCAGTAGACCTGCACACCTTTGAACTGTGGGAGGAAACCAGAGCACCCAGAGGAAACCCACACAGACACGGGGAGAATGTGCAAACTCCACACAGACAGTCACCCGAGGCAGGAATTGAATCCATGTAGCTGGCACTGTGAGGCAGCAGTGCTAACCACTGAGCCACCGTGATGCAAGTGATGAGGAAAATGTGTGGGGGGTGGGGTGGGGGGGAGGGTTTCCTGACACAATAGACAGAGCTGAAAATGTGTTGCTGGAAAAGCGCAGCAGGTCAGGAAGCATCCAAGGAACAGGAGAATCAACGTTTCGGGCATAAGCCCTTCTTCAGGAATGAGGAAAGTGTGTCCAGCAGGCTAAGATAAAAGGTAGGGAGGAGGGACTTGGGGGAGGGGCATTGGAAATGCGATAGGTGGAAGGAGGTCAAGGTGAGGGTGATAGGCCAGAGTGGGGTGGGGGCGGAGAGGTCAGGAAGAAGACTGCAGGTTAGGAAGGCGGTGCTGAGTTTGAGGGATTTGACTGAGACAAGGTGGGGGGAGGGGAATTGAGGAAACTGGAGAAGTCTGAGTTCATCCCTGGAGGAGGACTCCAGTTTCCTCATTTCCCCTCCCCCCACCTTGTCTCAGTCAAATCCCTCAAACTCAGCACCGCCTTCCTAACCTGCAGTCTTCTTCCTGACCTCTCCGCCCCCACTCCACTCCGGCCTATCACCCTCACCTTGACCTCCTTCCACCTATCGCATCTCCAATGCCCCTCCCGCAAGTCCCTCCTCCCTACCTTTTATCTTAGCCTGCTTAGCACACCTTCCTCATTCCTGAAGCAGGGCTTATGCCCGAAACGTCGATTCTCCTGCTCTTTGGATGCTGCCTGACCTGCTGCGCTTTTCCAGCATCACATTTTCAGCTCTGATCTCCAGCATCTGCAGTCCTCACTTTCTCCTGACACAATATACAGACAGCCAACAAGGGGTAAGGCCACACTGGATTTGGTACTGGGTAATGAACCAGGTCAGGTGTTAGATTTGGAGGTAGGTAAACACTTTAGTGATAGTGAGCACAATTCGGTTATGTTTACTATAGCAATGGAAAGGGATAGGCATATAATGCAGGGCAGGAGTTATAGCTAGGGGAATGACAATTATGATACGATTAGGCAAGATTTAGAATGCATAGGATGGGGAAGGAAACTGCAAGGAATGGGCACAATTGAAATGTGGAGCTTATTCAAGGACCAACTACTGGAGGTAGTGGTCGAGTGAGGGAACCATGGTTTACTAAAGAAGTTGAATTTCTTAGAGGTAAAAACAATGACTGCAGATGCTGGAAACCAGATTCTGGATCAATGGTGCTGGAAGAGCACAGCAGTTCAGGCAGCATCGAGGTGCTTCAGCAAAATTGACGTTTCGGGCAAAAGCCCTTCATCAGGAATAAAGGCAGATAGCCTGACGCGTGGAGAGATAAGCTCGAGGAGGGTGGGTGTGGGGAGAGAGTAGCATAGAGTACAATGGGTGAGTGGGGGAGGAGATGAAGGTGATAGGTCAGGGAAGAGAGGGTGGAGTGGATAGGTGGAAAAGGAGCTAGGCAGGTTGGACAAGTCCGGACAAGTCAAGGGGACTGGAAGTTTGAAACTAGGATGAGGTGGGGGAAGGGGAAATGAGGAAGCTGTTGAAGTCCACATTGATGCCCTGGGGTTGAAGTGTTCCGAGGCGGAAGATGAGGCGTTCTTCCTCCAGGCGTCTGGTGGTGCAGGAGCGGCGGTGAAGGAGGCCCAGGACCTCCATATCCTCGGCAGAGTGGGAGGGGGAGTTGAAATGTTGGGCCACGGGGCGATGTGGTTGATTGGTGCGGGTGTCCCGGAGATGTTCCCTAAAGCACTCTGCTAGGAGGCGCCCAGTCTCCCCAATGTAGAGGAGACCGCATCGGGAGCAACGGATACAATAAATGATATTAGTGGATGTGCAGGTAAAATTTTGATGGATATGGAAGGCTCCTTTAGGGCCTTGGATAGAGGTGAGGGAGGAGGTGTGGGCACAGGTTTTACAGTTCCTGCGGTGGCAGGGGAAAGTGCCAGGATGTGAGGGTGGGTCGTAGAGGCCAGGATGTGAGGGTGGGTTGTAGGGGGCATCTCGTCACCGCAATTTCCCTTCCCACGTGATTAAAGGTGCCCTCCAACGCATCTCGTCCACATCCCGCACCTCCGCCCTCAGACCCCACCCCTCCAACCGTAACAAGGACAGAGCACCCCTGGTGCTCACCTTCCACCCTACAAACCTCCGCATAAACCAAATCATCTGCCGACATTTCCGCCACCTCCAAAAAGACCCCAACACCAGGGATATATTTCCCTCCCACCCCTTTCCGCCTTCCGCAAAGACCATTCCCTCCGTGACTACCTGGTCAGGTCCACGCCCCCTACGACCCACCCTCCCATCCTGACACTTTCCCCTGCCACCGCAGGAACTGTAAAACCTGTGCCCACACCTCCTCCCTCACCTCTATCCGAGGCCCTAAAGGAGCCTTCCATATCCATCAAAATTTTACCTGCACATCCACTAATATCATTTATTGTATCCGTTGCTCCCGATGCGGTCTCCTCTACATTGGGGAGACTGGGCGCCTCCTAGCAGAGCGCTTTAGGGAACATCTCTGAGACACCCGCACCAATCAACCAAACCGCCCCATGGCCCAACATTTCAACTCCCCCTCCCACTCTGCCGAGGACATGGAGGTCCTGGGCCTCCTTCACCGCCGCTCCTGCACCACCAGACATCTGGAGGAAGAACACCTCATCTTCTGCCTCGGCACACTTCAACCCCAGGGCTTCAACAGCTTCCTCATTTCCCCTTCCCCCACCTCATCCTAGTTTCAAACTTCCAGTCCCCTTGATTTGTTCGGACTTGTCCGACCTGCCTAGCTCCTTTTCCACCTATCCACTCCACCCTCTCCTCCCTGACCTATCACCTTCATCTCCTCCCCCACTCACCCATTGTACTCTATGCTACTCTCTCCCCACCCCCACCCTCCCCTAGCTTATCTCTCCACGCTTCAGGCTCTCTGCCTTTATTCCTGATGAAGGGCTTTTGCCCGAAACGTCAATTTTGCTGAAGCTCCTCGATGCTGCCTGAACTGCTGTGCTCTTCCAGCACCATTGATCCAGAAGTTGAATTTCTTGTCAAGAGGAAGAAGGCTTATGTTAGGATGAGACGTGAAGGCTTATTTAGGTCACTTGAGAGTTACAAGTTAGCCAGGAAAGACCCAAAGACAGAGCTAATAAGAACCAGGAGGAGACATGAGAAATTGTTGGCAGGTAGGATCAGGGAAAACCCTATAGCTTTTTATAGGTGTATCAGGATAAAAGAATGACCAGAGAAAGATTAGGGCCAATCAAGGATAATAATGGGAAGTTGTGCGTGGAGTCAGAGGAGATAGGGGAAGTGCTAAAAGAATATTTTTTTGTCAGTATCCATACTAGAAAAAGACAATGTTGTTGAGGAGAATACTGAGATACAGGTTACTAGACTAGGTAGGATTGAGGTTCAAAAGGAGAAGGTGTTAGCAATTCTGGAAATTGCGAAAATATATCAATTCTCTAGGCCAGATGGGATTTATCCTAGGATTCTCTGCGAAGCCAGGGAGGAGATTGCAGAGCCTTTGGCTTTGACCTTTATGTTATCATTGTCTACAGGAATAGTGCCAGAAGACTGGAGGATGGCAAATGTTGTTCCCTTGTTCAAGAAGGGGAGTAGAGACAACCCTGGTAATTATAGACCAGTGAGCCTTACTTCGCTTGTGGGTAAAGTATTGGAAAAGGTTATAAGAGTTGGATTTATAATAATCTAGAGAGTAATACGTTGATTAGGGATAGACAACATGGTTTTGTGAAGGGTAGGTTGTGTCTCACAAACCTTCTTGAGTTCTTTGGGAAGGTGACAAAACAGGTGGATGAGGATAAAGCAGTTGATGTGGTGTAAATGGATTTCAGTAAGGCGTTTGATAAGGTACCCCACGGTAGGCTATTGCACAAAATACGGAGGCATGGGATTGAGGGTGATTTAGTGGTTTGGATCAGAAATTGGCTAGCTGAGAAAAGACAGAGAGTGGTGGTTGATAGGAAATGTTCATCCTGGAGTTCCATTACTAGTGGGGTACCACAAGGATCTGTTTTGGGGCCACTGCTCTTTGTAGACTTGCCAGCGTTAAGGGTTTTTAAATGGTCATGGACGAAAATGGAATAGTGTAGGTTAGATGTCCTTCAGATTGGTTTCATAGATCGATGGAACATTGAGGGCCGAAGGACCTGTACTGTGCTGTCATGTTCTATGATCTATGTTCTGTGTAAATATATCACAAATACTTCCCACAGACAATTCCAAATCTTGCTATTCATTTTGCAAATCAATTGGTGGAGTAGGTGTTTACTTATACACAGAGATTCTATTTCAAGAGACTATGTCATTTTCCCCATGACCCGAACATTAGGCGCTTGTTTGTGAAATGATTCTCCCTCTTACCCTGGTGTGCTCTTCAAACTGACCATTGGTACTTAATGTTTAAATTCAGATTAAGAGAAAATTCTTTAAACACATGCTTTAGTAAGAAATGCAGACCTAGAAATATCAATTCTTCTACAAACTGACTTAGAGTCACAGAGATGTACAGCATGGAAACAAACCGTTAGGTCCAACTCACCGATGCCAACCAGATATCCTACATTAATCTAGTCCCATTTGCCAGCACTTTGCCCATATCCCTCTAAACTCTTCCTATTCATATAGCCATCCAGATGCCTTTTAAATGTTGCAATTGTACCAGCCTCCACCACTTCTTCTGGCAGCTCATTCCATACACGTACCACCCTCTGTGTGAAAAACGTTGCCCCTTAGGTCTCTTTTATATCTTTCCCCTCTCACCCTAAACCTATGCCCTCTAGACTCCCCACTCAAAGAAAACACCTTGTGTATTTCTCCTATCCATGCTCCTCATGGTTCTGTAAACATCTATAAGGTCACCCCTCAGCCTCCGCTCCAGGGAAAACAGCCCCAGGCGAAGTGAATAATGCTCAGCAAGATCTTTTATTACAATATTAACCACTTAGAATAACAATAAGCAGTCTCATTGCCTGTGAGCCATTGCTTCAGTTATCCTTTTATTTTGCAGTACCAACCCTCATTCAATGTGATTGAGATTTCTATCTCAAGTCATCTCTCTGAAAGTCTATTGGACATTGCAAAGTTACTACTTGAAGCCACAAGAGCAAGTTTGCAATAAATAAATAAATTGAAAATAAGGTTAGGTTCTCTCAGACACCTGCTTTCATCATAACTCAAACAATGGGACAAACACTCAGCATTGTAACATCTCTTCCATAATTCTGTTACATCGGTTTAAGGTGATATATCCTGAAAACCAGCCTGTGTAATTAAAGTCAAGGTCATCTGATTTTGTAAAATATAATTATTAAACTTGGACAAACATAGCCTATGGTATCTGCATTAACTCTCTAATAAATCTATCCACTATTCCTTTAACCTTTCCCAGAATCTTGGGTTCAATTCCCGCATCAGCTGAGGTTACTATGAAAGACTTAGATCCTCAAACCTTTGGTAATGCTCAGATTAAACCACAACCATTGTTTCTCTTTAGTGAGAGCAGCCCTATGATCTGATAGGATTGTGGCAACACTTTTGCCCTGTATCTAGCAATTTTAAAAAAATATTAATATGTAATCGCCTGAAGTAACACTTAATGAAGTTATCACACAATTGTTTCACTTAATAATGTAAATGCTACCTGTACACCTTTCAACAGAAACACTAACCAGTTGGGTAGATTTTAATGGTGCAGAGATTAGTTATGGGGAAAAGTATTTAATTGGACAGGAGGAGGTTAGTTTGATCCTTCCTGACTCTTGCCTAATTAAGTTTGGGAATGGGAAATTTCACAGATGACAGGGATTTAGGAAATTTGAGAAAGCAAAACACTATCAAAAGTGCTTGAAGGATAGATCTTCTGTCTCCCTGATCCTGAAGAAGGCCCAATGCTCTCCAGATAAGCTCCAGGTTGCCTACCTTTGGAAGAGCCTGGCAAATAAGTTCCAATATTTGGTTCTCATTAGCTCTGTAACTGAAGGGTGAAACCCACACTGCCTGAATTAGATTCCACCTGTTATCAATAAGGCTCCTCCCACTGCATCACATGCAGAATGTAACCAACACTGAGGCTTCATCAAGTTCAGACGGTTGGCATATATCATCTTTGTGATGTAATGTGTGGAATTTATATACGCTTTAATGTCACTTATCTTGGTTTGTTAAATTTGAACAAGTGGCATATGGCTTTTCTATGTGTCTGAAGGGTTTTAATGATTAACTTTGATGTCTGTTTGTAGCCATGGTGATTTTCTAAAAGACAGTAGTAGTCCTGGAAAGTAATGGGGAAGTTACAGTGAATGAATTTACAAGTGAACAAACTAAACAGTGTAGTGCATTTAGTTTTAATCTGGAAGATTCTGGAATGTTTTGAATCATCTAGTGCTTGGAAGAAAGCTTTTGAGTTTTCTGAATATAGAAGCTGGAAGCGTAAAACAGGTGCTCCTGAGAAAAAGAGGGAACCTTGAAATATTAAGGAAGGTGTTACCCCAGTGTGAGGAGAATAAGTTCCAGGTGAGATGTACTTGGCTAAAACCCCAAGGGGTTTAATTGCAGCTGAGAGAGACTGAGCTCAGTTATATGGAAACTCCAAGAAGAGCTAACCAGATTCTCAAGATGAGGAATTGAAGTCACAGTTAAATTTAACCCTACTGGTGTGATCGAGAAGGAAGTCTCGCTGGTATGAGTACTGTAGGATGTTGCTGTTTGGATTAATGGGGTCTTTTATGTGTATTTCAAAATCTTTAAATTGGTCCGATATCAAAATAGTTTGGTTTTTTATATTTTATCATAATTCCATGTGAGCAATCAATTTCTGATTTATTGTTAAACCCAAATCTGTAACATCGCCTTTTTTGCGTTTTGTTGAAAGAATACCTTGTTACACCCAAAACGAATCTCCCAATCTCAATTTCAGCCTGTGACCTGCATTTTCCAGTGTTACAATCAACTGGGCTCAGAACTTCTTAGATTGAACTAATTCAAAATATTTGTAAATGTGAAATGCACCACTCTGTTAATGACATCTATCAAGTTCAACATTAAAGATTCTGTGCAATATTTCTGCCCTTGTGACTTATACTTAATTGAAAATGATTCACCCCATCTCCCTTGGAGACAAAAATTGAGGTTTTACCACAATTTCAAAATTTAATTCTTTATTTATTTCCAAAGATACTTACACAAGTACTCATCCCACACACACCATCCCAGAAAATATTAATATTTGTATCAGTGGATTAACACAACTTTTCAGCATCCATTATTTTAATTCAGACTTTTATTCATTTTCTTTGAAAGTAACATGAAAAAATGGCATGCTATAGTGGTTAAGCTTCTATCAGAATTCATTTGCGACTGCCTCCCACAGTCGACTGAGAATTCTTCAAGTGCATTAACATTTAATCTGGAGAGGCATCGGCCTTTCATCATATCGAGCTAAGAGAGTTATAAGAGACCAGAGTTTTGATTTGAAACATGTTTTATAAAATCAATCTTGATTTATAATCTCAAAACTAAATAGCCCACACCATGTGGCATCAGATTGATAGGAGGGGAAAGGGTGAGGAAATCCTTCAGCTTTAACACCAGCACATTGGTGCACAGAGAAGGTGATGATAAAAATACATAGTTATTCAGTCACTTTGCAATCCTGGTGAACATTTGTTAGGTTCAGAACAACGAACCAGTTACTTATAAGCAAACTTGCCGATAACAGTCCTACAGCAACAGCAACACTAGAAATAAATAACAACCTGCAAATGATTTCAAAATTTTGTCAGGAGTTTTATTTCAGGCATTCATTTGTAAATTATTACTGGGGTTATAACAATGACCTCAAGCGTGAATAATACCCTTGGCTTCTGGCTTGAGGCTTTGTAACATATGCTGTTTAACTTCTGAAATCTTGGTAATATTTACACAATCATAAGCTAACCCCAAGCTGCAGTCAATATCAGTGCAATCCTATATGACTAAAATGTTTTCATATGTGCATAGTATCGCCAAGGTCCTTGATATTCACTTGAAATACAAATATGAATACAGCGTATCCTGTGGCGATGAAGGTAATTTGTAAATCCCTGGTCTGCGTTGAGTTAGCTGAGCTCAGTCGAGGTGGTGATAGGTGTTCGGCAATTGGCGTCAGCTTTATAAACTGAGACAGGCAAAGTGCCAAAGGTTCCTGCTTGGAATTATTATCCAGTGATTCTGGTTGGACACTGACTGAATACAGGATCTGACCTGATTTTGACATCCTCCCTTAATTGAGTGGCTGCCAATACTCACTGAATGGACACATATGTCAGGAGGCTGGGTGAGTGAAGTAACAGAGAGTGGTGGTCTTCGATAGGATCTGAGCACATCAGTTCAGGAGAAGAAATTTTCATCAAATTGCGGGAATATGTTGGTTTGGTACAAAATGGGGAAGAATCATTCTGAATGCTGATTTTCTTTTTTACAGCTTTACTGCCTGGAAAGGGGCACAGTGTGAGGTGTTTTCAGTGGGGCTGTGCTATAGATCGGTTGAATATAAAGCTGGAAGCAGGTTCTTTTATTGCTGATTTCATTTGGTATACCATCACATTGCTGGGCAAGAGACAAGTTGCTTCCTCATTGAATTGGAAGGAGAGTCAGTGGAAGGTTTAGAGGGGACCCTGCTCTGGTTTAATAAAAGCTTTTTGCAGAGGAGTGTTACACAGAGCAGGTTTCCCACTTTCATTGCTCAAGGAAACAGAATAGGAATAATCTGCAATGGTGCAGAATATGGAGAGAGACAGCCCTGCACAAAAGACACTTCCCAGTGGATAAGGAGTTAAAGCTCAGATGTGACAGCACCACTTAAACATTGGAAGTTTCAATTAAAAGCTGCACTGAGCTGCACAGGTTTAAACTGTTGCTGTCATAACCTGAATGGATTTACTGGGAGCAGGATGTTTATAGAGAGGATATAATCAGTTTGGTGTTCATTTCAGGAGAAGATATCTCCACTTTTATTCCTCGGCTTTTAGAGTGAATGTTTTGAACGAAGCAGGTGGCCATTTTCTAATCTGACAAAGGATTAAAAGACCATTAGTTACAAGCTAGAGAAAATAAATCAGTTTCAGTCCAGTTTGTGCTTTCCTTGCACAGTAAAATGGATCTTTGTTTTTGGCAGTCTGGCCATAATCCTTGGACAAGTCCATTTTAAAACATGTTAATTCCATTGAAAGCTCATCATTGCACAATCATCGCACAAATGACCTGCTGTCAAATTACCATCCAGAACACTTTCTAGCTCACATTGTAATCCTCAAAGACCTGTTCTGAGATTCCGGTCAGGTAAAAGTACCTGTCTCTCTTGCTGACATCATATGCCACAATCTCAGATTGACTCAGTAAGTGCAGATCTTGCATTTGATCTTTGGTACACAAGCCGTAGAAATGCAGGTAGAGAGAAGCTGTTCAGTTTATCAAACTGCTGTTGTTATTCCAGTCTATCTCAGACCTAACAGAAATAGAGGCTGTGAAGTAGATGATTTTTTCTTCTTTTGACCCCTTGTGAAGAGACACTGACAGAGGCGAGGAAAGTTCAATGCCTAACCTGTCTCAGCCTTCCCCTAGCAAGAAGACTGGCAGTGAGTGTCTGCTGTGGGAAAATAGAAGCAGACACTCACTGAAGTGGACTTAGGATGACCTGTTAATGAAACACTAATGTTAACAAACTAAAACAGAAATTGCTGGAAGAACTCAGCAAGTGTGGCAGCATCTGTGGAGAGAAAACAGAATTAACACTTCAAATCCAGAATGACTGTTATTTACAACTGATGAGGGGTCACTGGAACTAAAACATCAATGCTGTTTTCTCTCCACAGACGCTGCCAGACTTGCTGAGTTTCTCAATCAATTTCTCTTTTTGTTTGTTTCCAGCATCTGTAGTTCTTTGTTTGACACTAAGGTTAACAGTTGAGGTTCAAGCTATACTGACTTGGTCCATGAGTTTTTAACCTGGCTATTAAAGACTTACTTTGGGAAAACACCCTGGTTGTTATCATTTTTAAAGTTTACATGCACTGTACAATCAGAAACACAGGAAGCAATCATCTAGATGATTATTCATGTTGGTAAAGTTGCTATAATCCCAGACTGCTTTTCCATTAGAGAGAGAGAAAACTGGTGGTGAGTTTAATCTGCAGGTCACCATGCCTCAGTTGAGGGAACAGGTTGAAAAGGAGAATCCTCTGTGGTAACTTCAGCTGCTCCAGGAATTGAACTTGCACTGTTGGCCTCAATCTGCATCACAAAACAGCCAGCCAGAATAACTAAGCTAATCAACCCCCTATTGGTACATAAAAGCTCAGTTACTAACAATATCATAAATTCATAAAGGGACAATTTTATGCAAACCCACCCTTTGGGGAACTGCCTTTCGAAGTCAATGGAAGACAACGCTGAGGAAGGAATAGAACTAATATTCCACCCAATCTTGTGGGATTCTTGTTTGCCAATTAAGTTAGTTATCCATCAATGTCTGGCTCTGTATTGTTTTACTCACATATGTTAGTGGAAAAATGTGTGTTCCTTGTACATTATCTATTGGACAGCTCATAAACACTCTGGAATTTTGATTCAGTGGTCATACTAGGCTCCTTACACATTTCCTTTGTAGTACATTTGAAGAACTGCACTTTCGATGAACATAGGGTCACAAAATGAAATCTATAATCCTCATAGTTCCAATTTTTCTTTGTAATGTACTCATATCTCATGGAATTTATACTGATACAGCATTAACTGATTTATTCTATATCCCAGAGAATTATGATGGGTAGCAAATACTTACTCATTTTCTTATGTCACTTAAAGCATAAATCGTACAACTGAGAGATTAATACTCAAAAAAAATGGCCAGACATTTGCCTTTTTTGATAATGAAATGTCAGCATTTATCATCATTATTTTGCTGAAATTGGAACACATTAAGGATTAAGTGTAAGTGCAGTTTAATATGGAAATCCTGAAAAATTATGGTTTGAGATTCACTGTTGAAAAAAATCTGATATACATGTGCTGAATTAAGCAGCAAAGGCTTTTAAAGATTTAAAAGGATTTTATTGCAAATGTATAGGTTAGCACAAGCATCAGTTTCCATCTTTCCCTTCCAGATCATTCAAACAGTCTGAAAAATCAACAAAATCACTTTACACTTTGTGAAAGTCTCCCTTTTCACTCTCACATTGCAGTTAGAGAACTGATAATAAGTCATAAATATAAGCTTTGACAAAGGGTCAGTTAGACTCGAAACGTCAGCTCTTTTCTCTCCTTACAGATGCTGCCAGACCTGCTGAGATTTTCCAGCATTTTCTCTTATGGTGGATAATAAGTCATACCTTATTCACTTTTGGTGAAAAATTACTTTAAATGCCTTGATACCCAGGACAACTGGTGAATCCCAGGACCAGCTGCAGTCACAACCCACAGCTGAGACTCTTTTGGTCATCAGTTTCTTGACTCTTTCTAATGTCTTCAGCTTTGCAAGTGACCTCTGTGATCTTGAGACTTTTAAAGATATTTCCTGATTTGTCTCTGAATGTGAACTTTAAGGGTTTTGTTTCCATACCTTCACATTTCACCTAAAGGTGAATTTCCTCTCCTGGTAAAAATGAGCCTGCTCAGATGTTTGACTTTGTCTGCAGCTGTGTTTATGGTTAATGAACTGACCGGTGAAGTCAGAGTGTTTGTAAATATGACCATGAGGTAAAGTGACCAATAATTTTTAACCCTGTCACACATACTACCAGCTGAGAAATATCTTTGTGATATCTGTAAGCTCACTACAATTATTGAAATTCCACCCAACCTCAGTATGTGTAAATTATCCACAGCAAAAAACGTGATTGTATCTACATTTCATCATCTACTTCGACAATTGTTATGATGCAGAACAAAAACATTATCAAAGATCTCTTCCATATCTTCAACCTTGTTTCTTGCAGCAGAGTACAGTTGCTTCGAGGTTGAATGTTCTAATACTCACTGTCAGAGTCAATAGGCTCCCCTTCACCAAATTCAATAAAAGCGGGGGAGAGGAATCATGTTAGAATTGACAATGTCAGACTCCATTTGAATGATCCATTCATAGAGATTCCCTAACAATGCCTTTGCCAGGGTAATATTCCACACACTGAAGTCACAGAAAGGTCACTGTAACAGCAGGGTTGGCAGGGAATGCAGATAAATAAGGGGAAAATATGGAAACACAATTGGCATTCTGTTGTTCATCCTCATCACATTTAATAAATATGAAGAGTGACACAGGCACTCCAATTGATGTGAAAGATTTCCTGTTTGCTACGTCACAGATAGACACCGCTTTGTGTAATATATTGAATGAAGTATCTGTCACCCAAATAATAACCATGATTAATGGCTTTTACAATATTGGGTCACTCTTTGTGATAAATGTTGTTAGACCATGGTTTAATGAAGTGTTTGGCTCTGAGAATAATAGAGGATCTGAGGACAGTGGGGAATATGTGCAAATCAGTGAACTGTAAGATAACAAGAACCATAATATTATAAGAGTTACAGCACCTAGTCTTCAGGGAAGAGTGAAGTAAAGTGCTAAAAAATTGAAACTTTGTTTTAAAAAATAAAATGCTTAGCTCATGAAAGACCAACAATTTAACTTAGTCAAAAGGAAGAGTATGACAAATGGTAAGATGGTTAACAATGTGCTGTGGGCTGGTGTAACATGTGAAAGTGATTTCAGAGGAACTTCAGCTTTTAATAAGGTTCACTCTTCAGTCCGGGCCTCAGTAGGAGGTTGAGAAATCAGCCAGTTTCCAAAGAGTGTCAAATCCGAGGGAGAAGCAGGATAGCACAGACCATAAGAAATGATGTTGTTCCCATAAACCGGGAGAGATTCTTGCTGGATTCCTGGTTTGGAAACTCATGGTTATGTGCTAATGTGGTGAGGCTTTTCCATACCCTGTGGCCTCCTGTTTGGCATATGAAGTCTCCAGCTCTCCTTCCCCTTACCTCCTGCCCAATGCGGTGCAGAAACACCTTCATAGAATTGCGTCTCCCATCCCAGGAAATTCCCAGCAGCCTCAAAAGGATTCAATCCCCCCCGACCCCCATCCCTGTCCCCTCTGTCAATAGGGAGATTGATTTGTTTTTTTTTGTAGGATGTTGATTATGCAAGCAAGGTGATGCCTATCTCTAATTGTGTGAAAGTGATGGTGAGCAGGCAGAGGAACATTCCAGCTTCTAGCCTGCCACGGGGAGATTTCCCTCACACTCTGGGAATTGGTCTGGCAGACAATCCCCCTCCTCTCATCCCCCACTGTTTTACTGTTCCCTCACTTTCAAACTCTCCACCCCAAAATGGACACATTCTGCCCATCAACTGGGTTTCTCTTTTCTGAAAGACTGCCCGACCTGCTGAACATTTCAGATTTTGATTTTTGCATTATTTTGATTTTGATGACCAGATACTCAAGCATCAGCTAAACATGATCACTGCAGTATGATGTCTAACTCTTTCAGCTTAAGTCCTTGAGATATTAAGGCTGATACAATATTAGCCATTTTGAACATTTTTTTCATGATATTGGTAATATTTTTATGATCCATGTACAATGGATTCTTGGCTCTCCATACCTTTTTGATTTGGTCCATTAAAAACTTTTTGGATCTATCTTTCCAGATCAAAGTGGAAGACCTCACTATTTGTCAACATCAAAATAAATTAAGCATATGATTTTCTTCCCCATTCAACCTTTTAAACTTATGCTCCCATCGACACTATTGCACTATTATCAGCAAACAGGGGTATAATGAATGATTGATGTCTCAACACAGGTCCTTAGGAGACAACCACCACTTGTCACTTTCTATGGAGAAAGTGTGGACTGCAGATGCTGGAGATCAGAGTCAAAGTGCGTGGTGCTGGTAAAACACAGCCGGTCAGGCAGCATCTGACGAGCAGGAGAGGTGATGTTTCAGGCATAAGCTCCTCAACATTTCTGATGAGGGGCTTATGCCCAAAACGCCAACTTTCCTGCTCCACGGATGCTGCCTGACCCGCTGTGCTTTTCCAGTATCACACTCCTCAACTTGTCACTTTCTGCCCAGTAACTGACCAACATCCTTGCTCTGTCGTCTGTCTCTCAGCTAATCTCCAAACAAATCCAAACATTTCTCTTCAAATCCATGAGCTAACAGTCTTTTATGACTTAACCAAAAGAAGAGCATTTTAGTTTTGAAAATTTAGTGCAATCGAATTTTGCTGTATCACAAATAACATAGGTGCCTCTATTTAAATTATTCTTAGGCAGTTTAGAAATGTTAATTGATTTTGCTTTTCAATCTTAATGACTAATGCGGTGTACAATTGGACAGTTGCTTGGAAATTAGCTCATTGTGCGCATTGTTATTTAGTTAATTTTACTTTTTAAAATACCGGCAGAAAAATTCAAAAGATGAATTGTTGCGACGTATCACATTGAATCTACTGAGAGTCTCAAGATACTTTTATCTTGTACAATCTATTCTTTTGTTGTAAATTAGATAAATATTTTTTTTAAATTGATTGAACAGAACAATATAGTATTCAGCTTGTCTGGAAATAATGAGAAAAGGCTGTGTTGACATTCAGTTTCAAGTGCTTACTTGAGTTGCAATCTTGAATAACTAAAGCACTGTCAATACTAGAAGGTCTATGCAGAACAATGTAGGGTTATTGATAATCTATTGGAGACTTGGAACATGTCAACATCTCACATGTTACACTGCCGTAATTTATTTTCAAATCAATAGAGAGGGCTTTAGTGGGCAAAACAGTTTACTTTGATGTTAACAGTTTTTTTTGGTCTTTTTATTGAGAGGGGATTTACCATTGGACTGAGTAAAAACTTCTCAGAGAGCTGGCTAATGTGTTGCATATTCAGAATTGTCTACAAAATGATTGTGGATCAGAAACAATCAAAAACAGAAGTTGCTAGAGAAATTCGGTAGGACTGGCAGCATCTGCTGAGTTTCACCAGCAATTTTTTGTTTTTTTTGTTTGTTTCAGATCGCCATCATCCACAGTTCTTTATTTCATTTATGGCCGTGGATCAAGATCGTTTGCTGATACAAGTCAGGATCAAACTATTTAGCTCAAACTTGGGCTTGGCATTGTCAGAATAAATGCAAATCCATTTTCTGTCAAATAGTTCCCATAGGTCATGTCATCATCATCAGAAGAAAAGGTGAAAACACAATAAGGAGGAAGATTCAAAATTAGTTGGATGATGAGAACAAGGACTCATTTAAGGCAAAATTTAGACAGATAGAAAGTGCACTTGTTCCAGCTACAGAGAGAGCTGGAAATCCTATTGAAGCTTATGGTGATGACAAATATCTATCTGCTTGAACATGAGGAGGTCCTTCAGCCCTTTAAGTCTGTTCCACCATTCAATGACATCATGGCTGAACACCAAACTAAATCTACTTTTCTGTCTCTGCCCCTCTATCCCTTAATACTTCTGCTTATCAAACATCTCTGGTTTAAAATTTGCAAGTAATCTAGCATCACTTGCCATTTTTGAAAGCAAGTTTCAAATCTCTATCACAACTTCTGTGAAGCAAGGTTTCTTCATTTCATTTCTGAAGGATATAAATGAAACTTTTAGACTTTAACCCCTGGAGGAGTGTGCAGTGAGTCAGTATCACTGTGTAACAGACTGGGAGGAGTGTGCAGAGGTTCAGTGTCGCTGTGTAACGCTGTGGAGTCCAGGAATTATTCTAGCAAAACTAAACTGCATTCCCTCCAAGGCCAATCCCTTAAGTGTACTGTCCAGAACTGTTCATAGGCATAGTCTAACCAAGAATTTATATAACTTAATCTAACCTTTCTCTGCTTGTATTCTACCCCTCTACATATGAAGGCCAGCAATCCATTCACTCTTTTAATTTGTTTTTGCATCTCCTGCATAATTTTCTTCATCATCAAAGGGTGATGTGAGAACAAATATTTTCACAAAGCAATTAGTTAGGACTGGAATGCACTGTCTGGAAATGTGGTAGAGGCAGGTTCATTTCAGGCATTCAAGAGTGTATTGGATGGTTATTTGGATAATTGACGTTTCGGGCATAAGCCCTTCTTCCTGATCTCCAGCATCTGCCGTCCTCACTTTCTCCTGGCTATTTGGATAGAAATGGTGTGTGAAAGATTGGTATTTGATAATGTTGCTTATTTAAATATCGCATTGGGATGCAAAGCCTCCTTCTGTGTTTTAACAGTTTTGTGATCCTGTAATTCTTTACGACACTGTGTTGATTGTTGTAGCTGTAACTCTTTACATGTGTACCTGCCGTCTTTACAGATCGCCACTGTTTCTAGCTTTTCACCGTTTAGAAAATACTTTGTTCTATCATTTGTATCTCCAGAATGAATGACCTCACATCCACCGAAATGATATCCCTTTGGCAGTGTGTTTTGCCCTTTAATTTAATCTTTTCAAAAGACAGATGTGTTGCCAAAGCTTTTCATTTTGCACTTATCAGGACAAATGCAAAAATTTCAAATTTCAAATGCTCACAATAATATGTACTGCAGAGGAGAAAGGTACAGATTCAAAGCTCCCTGGTACTTCAAAAAAGATGCAAGATTTCAACATAATTATTTTGTTTGCAGAGATACACATAACCATTTAATATCAGCTTCTATTTTTGCTTCTTGCGATATCACTTCCAATGCCACCTATCTCTGTATTACTAAAATCCTTTTTACAGTTTTGCCTATTCACTGAATTTATCAATATATTTTTGTACTTTTCTCCTCCCACCCACACTGCTTATAAACTCTGTTTTCTGTCAGCAAATTTAGATTTGTGGCTTTCAATCTCCCAATCTAAGGGTTAAATGAATATGATGATTAAGTATGCTAAATTGAGAAACTTCACTGAAGAAAATCAAATATTAGCTGAAAATTCTTTCAATATAATAAAACAAAGAACTGTGAATGCTGGAAAACCGATTCTGAAGGAGGGTCACTGGACTCAAAAATGTTAATTCCTTCCATATATCTTTTCATGGAGTAACACAAATGCTGCTTCTGCATATATTTTGTAAGTGTTGTGAATCTTTACTCCGATGACTATTAAATGGTTTGTTTGCACCATTAAGCTAATAGGCACACATTTCTAAGTTTGTCAGAATAATCTCTTCATTTCTTCACATCAATATGTATGGTTTTGCAGTGAAGAGAATCAACATTGACCTCACAGTTCTGAGGATGTTGGTTCAATTCCCAGTAGAGGCTAGGACCAAACTTTTATCACATGTGTTGTGTTTGTTGGTTCCAAAGAACCACTTAATAGGCTAATTTTTGTCATAAATGTAAAATTATGAGATCCCAGAGGATGTAAACCCCCTCCTCCTCACATCATTTATTTGGTTCTCAGTAAATGAACTGTGAACCAATGAGAATATTGAACCAATATCCAATTGTTAAATTACATTGACATGACTAATTTGCTCTCAAAGAAATTTGATTATGAGAAATTCATGTAAGACTGTGATGTTTTTCATTGAAATAATAGAAAATAAATGATGACTATATTGTGAAACTATTGCTGAAAACATGACATCACTCCATGAAGATGCCCAGTTACTAGCTTCACATAAAGCGTACAACATACCAAAATAGCTTAACTACATACTCTTGTTATATACTTCAATATTTTCCCCAGTCCATTAACATGAAACAGACTACAAACAAAAGATTTCTCTCTAATGAGAACATCATGAAGATCATTTCACCTCCAAAACCTCATTAAAGATCAGTTTTCCTGGATAGACTGTGTTCAGAAGGAAAAACAAGCTTTTATTAAAAATTCTCACATTTTAATTATGTTATTCATGCTCATGTCAATCAAGTACAAAGGAATAGATGGATCAGAAAACATGAATAGATGTCTGCAGTTGTCCAAATCTGAAATCATGTTTCAGAATGATAGCTGAGCGGTTGGATTATTTTTGTGAACAATGATTAATGGGATCAAACAGCCTGCAAAATAACTAATATTTTTATAAAAGTAATTGAAGTCTTGGTAAGAGAATCCAATTTGTTTTTGGTTTTGGGTGTCACAGCCCAGATCAGCATTTGTTGCCAGCTCTACTTGTGAAGGAGAAGGTGGTAGTGAGCTGCTTTCTCAATTGTTGTAGTTCTTAGACTGGAGGGACGTCCACAGTGCTGTGAGGGAGAGAGTTCCAGGATTCTGACCCAGTGACAATGAAGGACAGTGATGTTTTTCCAAGCCAGGATGGTGAGTGTCTTGGAGGGAGACCTACAAGTGTGGGTGTTCCCATGTATCTGCTGCCCTCTAGATGGTAGGGCTTATGAGTTTGAAACTGTTGTTGAAGCAACTTTGGTTAGTTACTACAGTGCATCTTAAAGATAGCACACACTGCTGTCACTGTGCGTTGGTCTGGCAGGAGTGAATAATGAAGGTGGAGGTGGGGTGATAGTCAAAGAGGCTGCTCTCTACAGACAGTGATGATCTTTTTAAATATTGATGGAACTATATGTATCTGGACAGGTGGAGAATATTCCATCATAGTCCTGACTCATTTCTGGAAGATGATGGACAGGATTGGAGGATTCAGGTGAGTTACTTGAATTCTTAGGCTCTGACCTGCTCTTGTGGCCAATGTATTTATCTGGATCAGTTCAGTTTTGGGTCAATGGCAAATGCAGCATGTTGGTATTTGGGGGATTTAGCAAAGGCAATGTTATTCAACATCAAGAGATAATGTTAGATTGTCTCATATTGCTCAAATGGCAAGATGTTACTTTCCATATTAGCCCAAGCCTGGATATCGTCCAAGTCTTGTTCCAGAACTGCTTCAATATCGAGGAGCAAATGGTGCTGAACATTGTGCAATCATTGACGAAAATCCCCACGTTTGACTTTATGATTAGATTAGATTACTTACAGTGAGGAAACAGGCCCTTCGGCCCAACAAGTCCACACCGACCCGCCGAAGAGCACCCACCCAGACCCATTCGCCTACATTTACCCCTTCACCTAACACTACGGGCAATTTAGCCTGGCCAATTCACCTAACTTGCACATTTTTGGACTGTGGGGGAAAACAGGAGCACCCGGAGGAAACCCACGCAGACACGAGGAGAATGTGCAAACTCCACACAGACAGTTGCCTGAGGGGGAATTGAACCTGGGTCTCTCATGATGGAGGGAAGGTCATTGATGAAACAGCTCAAAATGGATGGGCCTAGGACACTACCCTGTGGAACTCCTGTAGATATTTCCTGGAGCTGAGATAATTGACCTTCAACAACATCAACCATCCTTCAATGTTTGAATCCAACCAGCACAGAGATTCCCCCCTGTTTCTATTGACTCCAGTTTTGCCAGGCTGTTTGAAAGCTGTCTGAATGTTAAGGGCTGCCACACTCACCTTACCTTTCAAATTTAGCTCCTTTCAATTCTGTTTGAACCAAGGCTGTAACAAGGTCAGGAGCTGAGTGGCCCTGGCGGGACCCAAACTGGGTGTCACTGAGCAGGTTATTGCTGAACAGGTGCTGCTTGTTTGCACTGTTGATGTTACCTTCCATCACTTTACTGATGATCGAGAGTGGACTGACAGGGCAGTAATTGGCTGGATTGGGTTTATCCTGTTTTTTTTTGTGTACAGGACATACCTGGATAATTTTCCACATTGTTGTCTAGATGCCAACATTGTAACTGTACTGGGAGAGCTTGGCTGGGGAAGCGGCAAGTTCTGGAGCACAGGTCTTCAGTATTATTGCCGGAATGTTTCAGGGCCCATAGCCTTTGCCTTATCCATGCCTTCAGCCATTTTTTGATATCATGTGGAGTGAATCGATTGTTTGAAAACTGACATTTATGATGCTGGAAATGACAGAAGGAGACCAAAATGGATCATCCACTCTACACTTGTGGCTGAAGGTGGAGGCAAACACAATGAAAGATATTGGGAAATGATCACAATATAAAAGTGGCTTTGGGAATAACTCAACAGTTGTTTTTTCTGAATCCTTTGTCATCCCCTGGAGGAGAGAACTCCTCAACAGTTGTCATTGTATCACTTGAGGCATATTTTAATATCTCAATTAATTGGCTTTTCTTCAACAAGTGAACTGCGTAATCCACACTTGATTTTTCAATTGCAATGCACACTTCCACCCAGGTTCACTGAAAGGCATCAAGGAACATGTTCTTCACTAACATTGTCCTTCCTCTGGTCCTGGATTTTGAAGTGAGTTATTTAATGCCAATATCACGGCCTTGTGTAGACAACGAATTGGAGCTTGGGCTCACCCATTCATGCGATAAATGCTGAGTCATCAAGGCCAATATAAACAACCAGAGTCAAAGAGTTGTCCAGCACAGACACAGACCCTTCAGTCCAACTTATCCATGCCAATCAGGCTTTCCCAAACTGAACTAGTCACTTTGCCTATGTTTCGAGAGTGTAGTGCTGGAAAAACACAACAGTTCAAGCAACATCCAAAGAGCAGGAGGACCTTGGATCGAGGTGAGGGAGGAGGTGTGGGTGCAGTTTTTGTAATTCCTGTGATGGCAGGGGAAGGTACCAGGAGGGGAGGGTGGGTTGTTGGGGGTCGTGGACCTGACCAGATAGTCATGGGGGGAACGGTCTTTGTGGAAAGCGGAAAGTGGTGGAGAGGGAAATATATTCCTGGTGGTGGAGTCTGTTTGGAGGTGGCGGAAATGTCGGCGGATGATGTGGTTTATGTGAAGGTTGGTAGGGTGGATGGTGAGGACCAGGGGCGTTCTGTCCTTATTACGGTTGGAGGTGTGGGGTTTGAGGGTAGAGATGCAAGATGTGGATGAGATGCACTGGAGGGCATCTTCAACCAAATTGCGCCTACACCTCCTCCCTCACCTCCATCCAAGGCCCCAAAGAAGCTTTTCCATATCCATCAAAGTTTTACCTGCACATGCACCAATGTCATTTATTGTATCCGTTGCTCCCGATGCGGTCTCCTCTACATTGGGGAGACTGGGTGCCTCCTAGCAGAGCGCTTTAGGGAACATCTCTGGGACACCTGCACCAATCAACCACACCACCCTGTGGTCCAACATTTCAATTCCCCCTCCCACTTAGCCGAGGACATGCAGGTCGTGGGCCTCCTCCACTGCCGCTCCCTCACCACCTGACGCCTGGAAGAAGAATGCCTCATTTTCCGCCTCAGAACACTTCAACCCCAGGGCATCAACGTGGACTTCACCATTTTCCTCATTTCTCCTCCTCCCATGTTACCCCAGTTCCAAACTTCCAGCTCAGCACCGTCCCCATGACCTGTCCTACCTGCCTATCTTCCCACATATCCGCTCCACCGTCCTCTCTGACCTATCACCTCCATCCCCACCCCCATTCACCCATTGTACTCTTTGCTACCTTCTCCCCACGCCACCCCCATCCTTTTTCTCTCTCCATTCTGGAGGCTTCCTGCCTCCATTCCTGATGAAGGGCTTTTGCCCAAAATGTTGATATTCCTGCTCCTTGGATGCTGCCTGACCTGCTGTGCTTTTCCAGCACCACTCTAATCCAAACCCCAATAACTCAATGTCTCATTCATTCATGTGTTTAAATCCTTTTACGGTTTGATTTCCTCATATATCTGTGACCTCCTTCAGTGATTCATTCTTCCCACCTTAACGTTGCCATCCCTGTCGGTTTTTCTGACTGTCTATGCACTTAGCCATCTATCACACCCCATCTCTGGAATTTCCTCCCCACCTTCCTGTCACCTGTTTTTCCAAGTAACACTGTGCTTCTCCCAAACACTCACACTCCCCACAAGAACCGTGAATTGGCCATACTAAATTGCCCGTAGTGTTAGGTAAGGGGTAAATGTAGGGGTATGGGTGGGTTTCGCTTCGGCGAGTCGGTGTGGACTTGTTGGGCCGAAGGGCCTGTTTCCACACTGTAATCTAATCTAAATCTAAATCTAAGTGCAAACCACTCAAATCCCCACTCTCTAAACCCCTCAATATCTCTTTTGGTTTACGTCCTTTTTAACAATATTTCTGTGAGACATTTTAGTAACTTTTCTGCATGAAATTTGCCAAACAAATGCAAGTCATTGTTCATGTTGTCAAGGAAATGTTCTGCATTTTAAATGGGCTTGCAGTAATTTTGTGTTGGTTTAAATATTAAGCAAAGTTGCTGTAGACTTTGCACGGTATTTACAATATTAATGTAATGAATACACTTTGACTGGTGTTTCTGCAGCCTTTCTGGATCATCATACAAGGTAACTACTGGGTTTGCTCAGCAGGTCAGGCAGCATCCGAGGAGTAGGAGAATCAATGTCTCGGGCATAAGCCCTTCATCAGGAATGTTGGGGAGTGGGGGTGGGGGGGGTGATGTAGGGGGCTGAGATATAAATAGGAGGGTGAGATCAGGGCTGGGGAAGGTTACTGGGAAGGCCATAGGTAGATGCAGGTGGGGTTTGGATGTTGATAGGATGTTAAGAGGGGAGGGTGGGGCAGGGGGGGCGGGGGAAGGAAGATGGACAGGTAGGACAGTTCAAGAGGGCGGTGCCAAGTTGGAGGGTTTGGCCGATCCTATCTGTCCATCCTCCTCCCCCTCATCTGCTCCACTCTCCCCTCTGACCTATCAACATCACCGTCCACCTGCATCCACCTATTACCTTCCCAGCTACCTTCCCCATGCCCCCTCCACTCTCTCATTTATCTTTCAGTCCCCATCCCACCACCTCCACATTCCTGATGAAGGGCTTATGCCCGAAACGTCGATTCTCCTGCTCCTTGGATGCAGCCTGACCTACTGTGCTTTTCCAGCACCCCACTCTCAATTCTGAACTCCAGCATCTGCAGTCCTCACTTTCTCTTAGACTTCTGGGTTTGTGTGGTACAGTGGTAGTTCCCCTACCTCAGAGAAAGGGGACTTGAGTTCACGTCTCACCTCCTCCAGAGCTGAATCATAACATTTGCAGACATGTTGATTAAGATAATCTATAATGTAATTGCGGATCCACAAATCACAAGCATGTCCCATTCCATTAAAAAAGGTGTGAAGCTCCATTTGTGCGACTGATGGATTGGCTGCCCACTTTCAAAACCATCTCACACTCAGAGGAATTCAATCTAAAAGTATTATAAAAGTATGAGAACCAATGAAATGTTGAATTTCAAAGATCAGGGCCGTGATAGTTACTGGATAAAGTAGTGGTAACAACTTACTTCTGTTCATAGCCCTGCAGTGAAAGTACAAACCAGGAATCTCTAAAAGGTCAATCTTTGAGCAGCTTCAAGACTGAGTGAAGCTCTGTTATTCATTTTCCATGGGTTGGTGTTAAAATGATTGATTACAACTGGGCATTGTTTAATACGTGAGAATAGTAATTTATATGATAAAATAAATCTGAGCATAGCCACAGGTGAAATTATAACCAATAAATCTGATTTTATTTTAAAAAGAAAAGCCAATTAGTACCTTTACAGTTTTCTGGAAGGGGAGCCATAGTCCCTGTCCACTCTGGATTGGACAGACTTCCAGTTGTTGGTTCAATGTTTGCAGAAGGACTTGGGGTCAGCAATAAATACTGTTTTACTCTCACTCAAGAACAAATCATAAACAATAGACCTTTAAACAAATTTTCATCACTTTGTCTTGCATCTAATTTCTCCCTTGAGTTATTTCTGACCTAATTGTTTATAGTTCTCCTTTTGGGAAACATACCCAAAGCCTCACAGGAAGAATTTATGTGCACGGAAAGTGTCAATGGAATTTAATCAGGCATGCAGAGGATGAAGACAATATTTAGCAGAATTTTGGTTAACCATTAGAATTAAAGAGAGGTCCCAGCTACCATTATGATAACAGAAGCTGACTGATAATGAAGAGGTTTAAACATTACATTGCAGTGGGATAAAGGAATTCCCAGCAGGTGCAGTGTGGTGCTGGAATGTGTGGATTAATTCTGAAACACCATTGTTAATGGTCTCAAGCTTCAAAAATTTAGTTACTACTACATGTGTTTCTCAGCCATTTCATTAAGAAAAATACACTGCAGTTTGCATCCTGTAAAGGGGGTCTCCAATTCACAAACGTCCAACTTACAAACACCTGCATTCCTTAAGGGTTTATAAATATAAATTGTAAAGATTCAACAGAAGAATGCTCCTTCGTATTTACAAGCAGCTATTTTACATTATTTGGACTGTGTTCCCACTTCAGGCCAGATCTCAAGACCAGAATCTGTTCTCTCCCCCACCTGGGGCTGCCTGCACCAGGAGTCGACGGGGGTCTCTCCTGTTCTCCAAGCCTCATGTGGGGATGGTCTATCAGTAGAAATCTCAGGGAACTAGTGTAAATACTCTGATCATGTGTCACACACCAATTCTTCCTCACAAACTATCTCCATACTCTGGTGCCTATGAAAACTTGAGAACTGTATGGAAGTAGTTTATATTTAGTTTCAACACAAAGTGCATATTTAGTAACTGTCAATGTGCTGAATAGCAGTAAGTTACACATTCCCCAGAAAGCTACATTGGAGTGAGGCTGAGTCACTACAGCCATTCAGAGAACAGAATACACCAGGCATCAGGAGATATTGTCCCCAGAAACACTCAATAGCTGACTGGTGTTAGGAGGTTCTGCAGTATTTTAATATTCTGGCTCACAGATTTTCTGCTTATACACCAGTATGAAAGGCATTTGGATGGGTATATGAATAGGAAGGGTTTGGAGGGATATGGGCTGGGTGCTGGCAGGTGGGACTAGATTGGGTTGGGATATCTGGTCGGCATGGACGGGTTAGACTGAAGGGTCTGTTTCCGTGCTGTACATCTCTATGATTCTATGAATAGTCATCTGGACTCTAAACGTTAGCTTGCTCTCTCTGCACGGATATTGCCTGACCTGCTGTGATTTCCAGCATTTTTTGTTTTCTATACAGCAGTTATGTCTTTCCAATACCATCAGGTGTCAATGTCTCTTTTTGTTAGGGCTGTTTGTGTGAACATATTGGACACTGAAAGACTTAATTCCGACTTTTCCTTATAAGATAGCTACCATAACATCAGACAAAAATAATTTTTCTGGTTTTATAATAGACTACAAGTGATCACCCTACATTTCTACAGCATTAGGGCCAAGTCAGAAAGAGATGTTTTAAAATAAACTTCCTCTTTTCCCTTTCTCAGAACATTACAGGCTGAATATAGCTCAGTAAACACTAGTCACTCTCATTCCATGTCCAAATCTTCATTCTTCATGTGGGAAACTGATTGTAGCATTGCACGCAGCTAGACTCAAGGTAGTTCTTGATTGAAGTTTCGGGAGTTTTTTTTTATTCATTTACTGGATAAGGGTGTCACTGGCTAAGTAGCATTTATTACACAGAGGGCAATTGAGTCAACCACATTGCTGTGGGTCTGGAGTCACATGTAGGCCAGACCAGATAAGGATGGCAATTTCCTTCCCTAAAGGACATTAGTGACCCAGATAGGTTTTTCCAACAATCAACAATGGTTTCATTGTCATCATTAGAGTCTCAATTTCAGATTTTATAAAAAATATTCAGAATCCAGCATGTGCCTTGGCATGATTTAAACCCAGGTCCCCAGAACATTATCCGAGTCTCTGGATTAACAATTTTAGGAATAATACCATGTGGCTATTGCCACCTCCCCCACCCCCCGGGCACTCAGAGTCACAGACATTCCTTGCTCAGGTTTCCCTTCTTTTTGAGGTCAGAGATAATGGCGTTCCCACAGAGTTCACCACTGATGACTTCGCTCAGTGCCAACCAGGGAGGCAACCAGGGTTGCTCCTAACAATTATGTCATCAAATATTGATTAGTTCAGACTGTGTGGGAATAATTATGATGATGCAATTGTTGTTTTTGAAGGCTTCAGGAAAAAGAAGCTGCTGACTCCTTCATTCTCCAACATGGTCAGAACATTCTTTTCAGCCCAAACAACATTCTCTTCATTTTTCATGTGATGTGGGTGTCTCTGGTAAGGCCAGTTATTGCCCATCCCTAATTACCCAGAGGGCAATTAAGAAGCAACCTCATGCTGTAGGTCCAAACCAGATAAAGACATTAAATTTCATTCCCTCATTGACATGAGTGAACTTGATGAGTTTTTCATGACAATTGACAATGGTTGCAACTGACTAGCTTTTTATAAAGGTCAAGGTTCATCTACCATGGATTCAAATCCATGTTCCCTGAATATTAACCTGTAGTTCTGACTTTCTTGTCCAGGGGCACTACCATTAACTCCACCACCACCACCACCACTTTTGCCTTCCCATAATAAGATATGCTGTGTGAGAATTTAGAAGAACATCAAAGTGTGACTTTTACCTTACTACCGTAGTGTGTTAACCATGGAACAGCAGATTGTATCCTATCATAGAAAGGCTTTGGTTTTGCCTTTAACATGAAGCTAATGATATCTATGATTATACCTGACTCCCACCTCAGCCAATGTTCATGCTCCAGCAGCTGAATTGGAAATGCCCCACCCACCTGTAACTCCCAACATAATGTGAGTAAAAAATAAGAGACTTTCATTGAAGCACCACAAAGCATCACACATTCAAGGCTTTATACAGAAGCAGATGTGCCAAGGTCTATTAAACTACAAAACAAAATCCTAACCTATATTTTAATCGTCTCGAATGAGGGAAGACTATTGGCTGGGACTCAAGGTGAATGTTGGCTGGGAAACCAAGGGAATGCTCTGCTCTGTATTGAATGTTTCCGTGGGAATTCCAGCTGATCCAATATAAACACAAGATCTCAGTTTAATAATTCATCCAAAAGAGTAGTTCCTTTGACAAAGCAGTGTTTCCTCATACTATACAAGACTGTCAGTCTACATTATGTCTTCAAGTTCTGGAGGGGACATGTAACATTCCAAGTTAGTTCCTGCATGACTCAACCACATGTCTTATCCATTTAGAGTCAAGAGTTACTAAATAAGCCAAACTGATCTCCTGTTGTTCCACAGATAAGATTAGTTGTATTAATCTTTGACTTAAATATAATACTGAATTATTACCCTTAGTGAGTTCAAGGAGATTTTTGAGCTTTAATTATACCTTTTAAATGTATTATGTCTTCGATGTCTATAAGTCTGAAAAGAATAGCTTCATAATTTTATTGCGACAGTTTACAGTATATATGTGTTATGTTGTGGAGACAGTGGTGTTGTGTCTCTTAATAGCTCCCAGGATAAGAACAGCTTCTCAATGCTCTGCTATCTTTATCATGTTGTAATCTTCTTGTCATGACAAATATCACACTCCAGTAACCAATGTTCGGGGGCTTGGAATCCAGGAGCTTTCATTAGCAGTTACTGTGTACTTGTTTGATAATCCAAAGCATCAATATTATTTTAGTCAGATAAGGTCAGATCCAACACTAAATTTGACTGTTTATTAAAATCCTGAGATTATTAAACTGCATAAAATATAAATGCACAAATTCAGCTCTCGATATCTGCAAAGCTGCTGGCTTGTCTAGTTACTGAGAAAGTACTCAATGGTGGCCTGACGCCATGCAGGAATGAGGAAAAGGTTAGCATTCCATCTGTTGCCCCCGGGTTAGCTGCAGTATTTGGGGGGATTCTGTGATGTAGGGAGAGGGGTTGGACAGCTGTTAGGATAGATGGTGACACCAGGTAGAATGTCAATTTTCCTTTTACTCCTCTTAACCCCCTATATATAGGAGACTGAAAAGACCAAAATATTTGCCCAGTTTTGGAATAGGGAGTGGACAGGCTCCATGTTGGGACTTCAGGTTGGAGTGTTGATATGGTGGTTCCTGATTGGTTAAGTGGGCAGAGAGATGGCAGATGAAGTTCAAAGTGATGGATTTTGATGGCAAGAACATAGACAATATAAAATAAGGGGATACAAGATTTAAAGGGGTGTATGAGCAGAGGGATCTCAGTGTACATATGAACAGCTCCCTAAAAATGGAGAGGGCATTTACTCAAGCATACAGTAACCTGGGCTTTATTAATAGGGAAATAAAAGTATAAATGGAAGGAAGTAATGGGGTAAGACACTTGCATCAAACCAAGGAAGGGTGAAAATTTATTGAGAGTGTGCAGATGAGATTTACAAAATTCATTTCAGGGAAAAGACTCTTCAGTTATGGGAATAAATTGGAAAGTTTCTGACTGTTCTCCTTAGAGAGAAGACGTCTATATGGAGATCTGACAGACGTTTTCAAATTCATGAGTGGGCTGACAGACTAGACAGGGAGGAATTTTTCCTGTTCCTAAAAGGATCAGAAATGAGAGAGTACACAGAGTTAAAGTGATTTGCGAAAGGAGCAAATATGCTACAAAAAAGAGCCCTTCTTCACTCAGTAACTCATTAGGCTCTGGCACTCACTGTCTTGAAGACAGTGAGACATTCAAAAGGGCACTGTTTCTGTTTAAATAATCACACAAAGTGCAGGTATGGGGAAATGGCAGGGCTTTGACACAAAGTCAAAATATTCAGAGAGTCAGTGCAGACATAATGGACTGAACGGCCACCATCTGCATTGAAACAATTCTGAGATATTGCTGATACTCATTGGATGCACCCTCACTTACAGAAAACAGAACACAGACAAGAAACTTTCCATCTCAGTAATGCTCTCTTCCCAGACAACATCCTCTAAGGTTTAGATAGAGAGAGACCAGTGGAAGCAGCTCATATCCCAGTCTCAGAACAGGATGTCACCCAACTCACTGTTTCCTCCGTAGTTTGCTTGACAAAACTGGCATCAGAAATACAGAAATCAGAACTTTGGAATTTGGGCTTAGAAGAAAATTTAAAATGGAGGCATGGAAGATCAATTTGACCTGGATTAGTGGCTAGGAATTGATGATGTGCACAATTTACCGTGCACCGTGGGCGGCACGGTGGCACAGTGGTTAGCACTGCTGCCTCACAGCGCCAGAGACCCGGGTTCAATTCCTGCCTCAGGCGACTGACTGTGTGGAGTTTGCACATTCTCCCCGTGTCTGCGTGGGTTTCCTCCGGGTGCTCCGGTTTCCTCCCACAGTCCAAAGATGTGCAGGTCAGGTGAATTGGCCATGTTAAATTGCCCGTAGTGTTAGGTAAGGGGTAAATGTAGGGGTATGGGTGGGTTGCGCTTTGGCGGGGCAGTGTGGACTTGTTGGGCCGAAGGGCCTGTTTCCACACTGTAAGTAATCTAATCTTAACTAGTTAGCTCAGGGCTGGCTTGATTGAGGAACTATGTCTTGGGCCTGATTTAAATTATCTGGTTAAATATCAGGTCAAATGAAACAACTTGAAATTGATATTTTTGTGTGGTGATTGCTCTTGAAGCTGTAAAACTGGTTCAAAACTCTCAAACTGAACTAGTTTGATTTATTTCAGCCTCATTTAACAGCCTGAGCTGAAAACATGAATTTTGTCTTTGAATCAGATTTGCAAACCTGAAAGATTACTCAGTCCATGATCGGGTGATATGGCTTTTGGGTTAAACTGAGGCACACGTGTCCTCTTGGTTTAAATTCTGGGCAATCCCTGTTTGTAAAGGGCTTGGACTGTTTTCTTGCGAGCTGTAATTTTCAGCAGACTTTCACATCTTGCATTCTGTCCCTTGTGATATTAAACGTGTAATATTTAGACAAGCTTCCTTTTGACCTGCCAAAAATATCATGAAGGGAATTTAACACCAACTCCAAAATCCCCAGAACCAAAAGTAGCTTGAAATTTGGCAAAGAATTGTTTGAGGAAGGGATCATGAATCACAATTAAAATTATAAACTTATGCAGAATTCAGAACCTTTTGATGCATTGGCAGTGAGTGTCCTTTCAGTACTGTGTAGGACAGAGAAATACTGTCCCAGTAGACTACTGTACCAACATCCCCTGTATTACCAGGGTAGTGTCCTAGGCCTAACCACCTTCAGCTGCTTCAACAATGACCTTCCCTCCATAAGGTCAGAAGTGTTTGCAGATGATTATAAATTATTCAGCACCATTCATGATGCCTCACATACTGAAACAGTCCATGTTCAAATACAACAAGATCTGGATAATATCCAGGATGGGGCTGGGCTTGGCTGAGAAGTGCAAGTAACATTCGTGTCATACAAATGCCAGGCAATGACAATCTTCAATAAGAGATGATGTCTTCACCCTCCCCTTGACCATTCAATGGTGTTACCATCACTGAATCCCCCACTAACAACATCTTGGGGGTTACTATTGACCAGAAATTCAACTGAACTCACCACATCAATAGAGGGTGCAAGAGCAGGTCAGAGACTGGGAATACTGTGGCTAACAACTCACCCCCTGCCTCCCAAAAGCCCATCCACCATTTTAAAGGCACAAGTTAGGAGTGTGACGGAATACTGCCCACTTGCCTGGATGAGTGCACCTCCCACAACACACAAGAAGCTTGACACCATCCAGGACACATCAGCCCATTTAAATGGCACTACATCCACCACCAACACTCAGCAACAGCAGCGGGGACCATCGACAAGATGCACTGCAAACATTCACCTAAGATCCACAGACAGCACCTTCCAAACCCATGACCACTTCCATCTAGAAGGATAATGGCAGCAGATACATGTGCACATCACCACCTTCAAGTCCCCTTCCAAGCCAGCCACCATCCTGACTTGGAAATATATCACCATTCCTTCACGGTCTCTGGAATTAACTCCTGGAATTTCTCTCCCTAAAGGCATTGTGGGAGGAGCTACAGCAAATAGACTGCAGTGGTTCTAAAAGGCAGCACACCATCACCTTCTCAAGGGCAACTAGGGACGGGTAAGAAATGCTGGCCCAGCCAGTGACACTACGTCCCAACAGTGAACAGAGAAAACTTGAAAACTTGACAATGCAGACAAAGGACTCTTGTGGTACAGGGGTCGTGTCCCTGTCTCTGAGCCACAAGGTCTGGGTCTAAGTGGAAGTCTCACCTGCACAGGAAATGTCTCATAACATTTCCAAATAGATTGCCTGCTTTCTAAGGATTTTGAATCAACCAATTCTTCTGCCTCATCTACTTCTCCAAGCAAGAGAATAAACACAATCTCTAAACACTTCTTTATGAAGTTTTGCTTGCAAACCTCCAAGTGAACAGAAAGCCAATAGCACTCAGAATAACAGCAATATTCAAATGATTCCTGATGAAGAGCATATGCTCAAAATGTTGAGTCTCCTGCTCCTTGGAAGCTGCCTGATCTGCTGTGTCTTTCCAGAACCACACTCTTTACTCTGATCTCCAGCATCTGCAGTCCTCAACTTCTCCCAGCAATATTCAAATACAAACTTCCCAGGGCAGTTTGGAGTTCAGATCTGCTGGACACGTGAATTCAGTCTGATGATTAACAGGGCTTTTGTAAGGAGTTGGAACGTTCCTCTTTGGTAACATTGCCTGATATTGCCCATTATGACCACAATCAGCTGGGTTTCTGCTAACAAAGCACTGTATGGAGTCAGTGACTGATGTCTTTCAATATCCTGTTCACATCGTCCTCTTCAGCAGAGAGGAAACTATGACATGCCAAGGGGATTAAGTCCTGGAAAGAGAGGAAAAACTGCAGATTTTCTTCATTATTTTCTGCATTTTTCCTTCCCCTTGGATATCTCGCTGTACTATTTCTAATGTTATAGTAACAAACTATATTCATTTCAAATAAACTGCTTATTACGATGAACAAGATAATCATAACTGATCTGTTCAGTGGTTTCCACATACCCCTTCTTGGCAGATACTTGACACATTGTCAACATTGTCTCTGTGGTTCCTGGCTTCATTCTGAACCAGCACAACCTCAA